>NC_030420.2:5297317-5504817 GCF_001660625.3 Ictalurus punctatus | reverse complement strand
GACACACAGTGTGCTGGATTTGCTGACAAACAAAGGAGAAGAAAATAATTAGTCCGTTAACCAACAATATGTTAACTGACTATGAGCTTCAGCAATAATTTCATCGCACATATATTTAAATAAAAAATAAATAAATAAATAAATAAATAAAGACCACCACAGCACAAATAAAATAAATAAACCATCCAATTAGTTGTCTTGTTCTCGGTGTACCAACAGGGGGCATGCAGACAATGCCCTACATTAGAGATGAGATTAGATCCACTTATTCATTGGTTAATTCAATCAGACTGTTGTGAAGCAACTCTGCTTCAGGGCTGCTGCATTGTGAAATCCAAACTGAGCAAATATTCCATCCATTCAAGAGCTAAGCCAATACATAGTTTATATAATTGAAGCAAGAATGCAAGGCACCAAGGAAAAAGTAGGCCTTTAGGGCACGTACATTATTTGGACTCCATCACGGCATGGTTGGATGATTTGTTGAAGGTGTGTTTGCTCACACGGCATTAACAAGGACAACAATGCATGACAAGCTGATGTGCCAGTCAACATTTCATACCTGCTGCTGCTACCAAGTTTTATTCCCTGCTAGGCAGGTTGTAGCAGTAGTAGTAGCAGTAGTACTATTACTACTACTACTACTACTAGTAGTAGTAGTAGTAGTAGTAGTAGTAGTAGTAGTAGTAGCAGCAGCAGTAGGAGTACTACTACTAGTAGTAGCAGTAGTAGTAACAGTAGTACTACTAGTAGTAGTAGCAGCAGCAGTAGGAGTACTACTAATACTAGTAGTAGTAGTAGTAGTAGTAGTAGTAGTAGGAGGAGGAGGACGAGGAGTGCGAGTAGTAGTAGTAGTGCTTAGTAATGTGACATTAAAAAAAATTCAGTCTACATATAAAGAATAAAGCCATTTTGGATAACGAAGCACCAACTGAGTCCAGATCAGTTTTGACAAACTCAACCTCCCAAAAAGCCTCCAGGACTAAAAGGGGAAATGAGAAACTTAAGGAGCACTTCTTATCAGCCACTCTTTAATCTGATCCAGTTGGCCCGTATTTGATTACACGCTTATCTCAACAGAAACGAGCGTGCATCTAGCACTTTGATGACCCACACGCAACATGGTGTGACATCCTTTCATCTTTGCCATCATTCCAGCTCCAAATTTAAAATTTAAATGGATGAAAAGAGCTAGTACGAAATGCAACAAGATATGTGCTTTATCTTCTTATGTCAGTTACACATACACACACATGCACGCACGCACAGGCACACACAGCAAAGAATGCTTCTTTGAGCATAAATATATTCGTGTTCTGTGTCAGAACACTCCAGAGTGTCTAAAATGGGTCAATTAACACGAGGTAACGTGCTGTGCAGGTGCAAATTTGGGAAAAGTTGTTTTTTTTAAGTGTCCCTTATTGATGCAACTTTTCCCTCTCTCTTCGGAATTCAACAAACTACTTGATCACCCTCCTAAGAATATCAAACAATCATGCTTAACTTGTAGTGGGGAAAGATCTGCTTGCATCAAGCAATGAAGCACTGCATTTGTCACCATAAACAGGCTATCTTGACAAATAACTGAACTGAAAATAATTCTGCGATACCCACCACTGACGCACTTTTGACAGCCTTCTTCACAAGTAACACAATCCGCATGAACTGTATCAGTCACTTCACCTGTAAAGAACACACAATATGGTTAATGAGGATATCCTATCAGACTAATCGATATATACATCATACGATGTGCAATATACAGGCTGCTATATAAATGTCCAATATAGCCATCTTATTTAAACCCTTCCTTTTTTAGTGCATTTCTGAAACGGACATATGCTGTTAATATCAAAGTGATGGCTCTGTTTAAATTAGCCGTAAAATGCTACTTCAGAAGGCTAGCAGTTAGCTCAGTGCTGTCTATACCAAGTAAGGTTCTGTTTCTGTCTCATCGTAAGACGCACTATGAAATAGAATATATGTGAGGGTGTAGGTCTGTGTGAGAATTAGCACGTATCATAGGATCTTATGTGGAAAAAAGATTGAAGAAGGGAATGTTCGTGTATGTATGTGTGAGAAAGATAGCGTATAGTGGCGTGTGTAGCTAAGCCCTCAGGCCACAGCAGAGGATCCGTTTATACACGTCTGCCACTAATGATAAGAATTTGAGTTCCAGCACCGTCTGTCTCACTTTTCTTCAGTATCTCAGTCGAACTCTTCCCATATCTCCCTCTGAATGTGTTAAGCAGATCTGATTAGATCAACTACAGCGCATGTTGTGACCAGCTGAGACAAATTCAGTACTGATTCAGGCTGATAGGCTGTGATGGAAAGAAGGGTGTGAAATGAGAGGTTGAAAATTCTTATCCGGAACAAATAAACTGGCTAATACACTTTCCTACTGACCTATATTTTTAGACTTTAGGATTACAAGATTGAGTCTGACTTGATTGACGAAGATGAGTTATAAATGTTATTTAAAATGCCACTAAATATATGCAAAATCCGTTACACCAAAATAGTAATTAGGAGTAGGCTATAAAAATATAGAATTTAAAAGTTCTCTTTGACTTTTTTTTAATGGTCAAAGATTTATGGCTCAAGATCACATTGTCCGAGAGAATTCCAAAGTCAGAAATTACACCGTGAACTTTTCTCTTTTTTTTTTTTTTCCTTCCACTTATATCAGAATAACCTTAACCTAAGTACATAGCCAAAGTATGTGGACACCTGGCCATAACGTTAATGTGCTTTTTGAACATCCCATTACAGATGTAGGCCTCCCTTGCTGTTATACGGTGTCCTCCACTAATATTGGCACCCTTGATAAATATGAGCAAAGAAGGCTGTAACAAATCATCTTTACTGTTTAACCTTTTGATCTTTTGTTAAAAAAAATAAAATAAAATAAACAAAATCACAAAAATACTCTGCTCTCATGGATATCAAACAATTGCAAACACAACACAGGTTTATTAAAAAAAAATAATAAAAAAAAAAAACTCATTATAGGTGTTAATATAGATGTGCAACAATTATTGGCACCCTTTTAGTCAATACTTTGTGTTATCTCCCTTAGCCAAGATAACAGCTCTGAGTCTTCTCCTATAATGCCTGATGAGTTTGGAGAATACGTGGCAAGAGATCTGAGACCATTCATCTATATAGAATATCTCCAGATCCTTCTATGGGTTTTAAGTCAGGGGACTGGGAAGGCCATGGGACTGGGAATGCATGGATTTTTGCATTGATTTTGATGTATGTTTTGGATCATTGTCCTGCTGGAAGATCCAACCACGGCCCATTTTAAGTTTTCTGGAAGAGGCAGTCAGGTTTTCATTTAATATCTGTTGATATTTGATAGAGTCCATGATGCCATGTATACTAACAAAATGTCTAGGTCCTCAGGAATAATAGCCCCAAAACATTAAAGAGCCACCACCATATTTACCCATGGGCATACGGCCCTTTTCCATATTTTCCCTAATTTCTCTGTCTGGGGATTAATAAAGTATTATCTTATCTTATCTTATATGACTACCTCTCTGTATGCACCAAAACTACCTCGGGTGTTTATTGCCAAAAAGCTCTATTTTGGTTTCATCTGACCGTAGAACCTGATCCCATTTGAAGTTCCAGTAGTGTCTGGCAAACTGAAGACTCTTGAATTTGTTTTTGGACGAGAGTAGAGTTTTTTTTCTTGAAACCCTTCCAAACAACTTGTGGTGATGTAGGTGACTTCGGATTGTAGTTTTGGAGACTTTCTGACCCAAAGATGCAACTAACTTCTGCAATTCTCCAGATGTGATCCTTGGAGATTTTTTGGCCACTTGAACCATCCTCTTCACAGTGCGTTGAGACGATATAGACACGCATCCAATTCCACGTTGATTCATAAAATTTGTTGACTGGAACTTCTTAATTATTGCCCTGATGGTGGAAATGGGCAATAATTTTCAACAAATTGTTCAATTAAATTGCTATTTTCTTATAGCCACTTCCCATTTTGTGAAGCTCAACAACCTTTTGCAGCAAATCACAGCTATATTCCTTGGTCTTACTCATTGTTATGAATGACAAAGATATGTTTGTTTGTTTTTTTTATAAACCTGCATTGTGCAGTTTATAACAGTTTGCAATTGTTTGATATCCATGAGCACAGAGTATTTTGTGAATTTACAGAACAAAAGATCAAAAGGTTAAACAATAAAGGTAATTTTTCACAGCCTTCTTTGCTCATAACTACCAAGGGTGCCAATATTAGTGGAGGGCATTGTAATAATCTCCACTCTTCTAGGAAGGCTTTCAACTAGATTTTGGAGCATTGCTTTGGCCATTTGACTTTCAGCCACAAAAGCATTAGTGAGGTCAGGCACTGATGTTGGGCAAAAAATCCCTGGGGTGCAGTCTGCATTTTAATTAATCCCATAAGTGTTTCCTTGGGGTTGAGAGGTCAGGGCATTGTTCACGCCACTCAAGTCTTTCCACTCCAACCTTAGCAAACTATGTCTTTATGGACCTTGCTTTGTGCACAGGCATATTGTCATGCTGGAACATGTTTGGGTTAGGCCTCTTGGTTCCAGTGAAGGGAAAGCTAAATGCTACACCTTATAAAGAAATCTGATATAATTGTGTGCTTCCAACATTGTGGCAAAAGTTTGGGGAAGGCCATATGGGTGTGATCGTCAGGCGTCCACAAACTTTGGTCATATAGTGTACCTGTCAAATAGTCAATACACAAAGTCAGCAGCCAACAGAATCCAAGGAATGAATCTTTCAGTGTGGCTCATTTCAGCACAATTATAAGGAAATGCAGATATATTGACTAAATCCAATTATGATTTAGATCAGTGGTGCTCAAAATGTGGTCTAGGGATCCCCAGGGGTCCATGAATCAAGGGCAGGTGGTCCTGTTAAAGGGGTCACTGCAAGTCTGCAAACACTCTTATTTAAGTATAAGATTGTATATATGATTCAGTATGGGGATTTAAAAAAAAAAACCAAAAAAACATTTAAACACGTGTTAAGCATATATCTGATGAGGAAAATAAAAAGCAAATAAATAATTAAATAAAATGACAACATTTACACTAGGTGTAGTAGAGCTGGGATAAATGTATTTAAAACAAAATAAAACCTTATTTTATATTACTTGTGTCAATGATTGGCTTGTTCCTTTTTACATACTGTTGATCTTTATATGTTCTAATGTATGAAAAGTTATTGATAGCCAATATTCACAAATCTGGAAATTTTAACCTTGAGATAAAATTACTGTTTTTGCCTGTGGTTGCCTGGCTTTGTGTGCTTAATATTAGCCAGCACAATTAGCTTGTTAATATTGACTCTCGCTTAAGAGGATGGAGGGGAAACACATCATGTGGTGAAGAAGCAGAAGTTTCTAGAAGGCGGTAAACTGACCGTCTGCGCACTCCAGTTTGACGCATGCACCGTCTCTGGGGCTGAATGACAAGGCGCAGTGAACACAGTGTGTCGCACTCGTGCAGACGGTGCAGTTCGGACCGCATGGCTCGCACGTGCCTTTTGCCGAGTGGTAGTGTGACTGTGGGCAGCTTTCCACACACTCACCGCCGAACAGGTAGCGCTCCACTCCCGACTTATCTGTCACCAATTACACACAAAGGATATTTAATGTACATATGAAACAACAATGTAAATGTTCAAATGTATTTTTCTGTATTGTGTATGATTAGCACTGAGCCACCTGCTAATGCGGCTAGCATATTGGCCATCTTCCCATTCCTGAGGTAAGTTTTCCATTCCTGAGGTAAATTTCCCCATTCCTGAGGTAAGTTTTCCATTCCTGAGGTAAATTTCCCCATTACTGAGGTAAGTTTTCCATTCCTGAGGTAAGGTTATTCATCCTGAACTATGTAACGTTTATTTCATATACATCTCAAATATCATGTCCAGACATCCTATGTAAATATTTCTTTACTAAATTCCAAATTAGTCATACCAAATTGATAGCTAACTTTCTATTAGCTCTAATTTACTAGGTGTGAAGATACACTCCGTTTCTCTTTCTTGTTCTTCACACCTGTGTTACAGTTATAAGGATTTATAAAAGGTAGGTTTTTTTTCCTACCCAAAACTTTTAAACACTTAAATCAATTAATTAAATACTGACTACATTAAGTAGGTATAGTTATATGATCTTTTAAAACAAAATTATATTTTTGGTTTTTGAAATGGTTGTTTGAGACAGTATAAATGGTATCTTTTTTTTTTTCTTTTTTTTCCAAGGTAGAAAACAGTATGTATATACTGGTAATTAATTGTTATACAATACATTCAATGTCCACTTTATTAAGAACACTTGTACACCTGCACGTTCATGCTATATCAGCCTCACACAACAGCCTCTAGAGTTGACACAGAACGGTGCGAAAAACAATTAAGTAAGTAAGTAAATAAATAAATAAATAAATAAATAAACATTCAGTGAGCAGAAACATGTTGTTTATGAGGGAGGACAGAGGAGAATGGCCAGGCTGGTTAAAGCTTAAAAAAAAAATAAACAACACACTCAAATAATCACACTTTAAGACCATGGTGAGCAGTAAAGCATCACTAGAACCTTGTAGCCCATCAGCCACAGCAGCAGATCACATTGGTTTCTACTCCTATCAGCCAAAAGGGAATAAAAAGAAACATTGGACAGAGGCTCACAAATATCGCTTGGGCTTTTTCTAATCTTCAACTGTCCAGATTCATGTTTGTGCTTCCAAAGTGAAGACTGCCTTCAGGCAGGATAGAGACAGTTGCCTGTTAGAGTTCTTATTTTGGACAAAACTGAAAGAATACAGCACATATCCCTCTTGGAGAAGGCAATAGAAAAATGAAGAGAATGGTTGAAAATATGGTGGACAGATAGGTTGTGTCAATCAGCACGATACCATCCGCTTATCTTACACAGGGTCGGGGAGAGCCTGGAGCCTATCCCAGAGGAATCTGGGCACATTGAACGGGGTACACACCCATTGCAGAGCACAATCACGCACACACTCACATACTATGGACCATTTAGAGATGCCTGGCATGATGCATGTCTTTGGACTGGGGGAGGAAAACAGAGTTCCCAAAGAGAACCCATGAAGTGTGGGAAGAACATGCAAACTCCACGCACACAGGGCAGAGGCGGGAATTGAACCCCCAACCCTGGAGGTGTGAGGCAAACGTGCTAACCACTAAGCCACCGTGCTCCCCCAGTATAATACCAATATATGCAATAAAAAATATACTACTATTAGCTTTAAAGGCAATGTATTACATAGATCTGGAAATATAATATAGTTCAGACTAAGTAATATTGACATTACTATTATTGTTTGGGCCTAGCAAGTACAGTAGCAGTAGCAGGTACAGTAGCAAGTGCATAGGTACAGTACCTCTGCTGCAGCTGGTGCATTTGTCAGGACCCTCATCATTACACTCATGACATGTATGATGGCAGCGATGACACTGCCCATCCCTTTCATACTTTCCAGACTCGCACTGCAGTACACATCGTCCATCATCAAAGAACCTGCAGAGGAAGCAAAGCACGTAGCAGTTATCTTAGCATTTTGAACAATAAGTAAAATCTCAAAACTAAACTATTCACATTGGACACTACATCCAACCAGTGCACCCTCTTGTTGCCTCCTTCCCAGTAAGGTTATGTACATTCTGACGAACATTATTATGTGCAGTGTGAAAGGCCTTCCTTTTAAAAGTTACCAGTTTACTTACCTAGTCAACAAGCAGCTAAGGCAGTCCTCATTCGTTGGTCCTTTACACTTATAGCAAGTAATGTCACATGAACTACATTTCCCATCATCTTCCACATACTGACCTGAGAGGGAAAGATTTTACCATTTCAAATCTAGACTTTTAAATAATAATAATAATAATAATAATAATAATAATAATAATAATCAGTCCATTTATAGATTTTCTATCAGTGACGGAATAATAATTCATAGCAGGTACTGAATAATACACTTTAACGTCACATGAAGAACTCAGACACACAAAGGTTTAAAGGGTTAATCAAGAAAAAAAAAATATCCTAGAATTCCTCAATTTTATGGGATGTAGTGGCAAATGTCCCAATACTTGGGAAACAAGTATTGAATAGAAAATAAAGTAAAGATTGGACCAAATGAGCTTACCTTTGTTTTACCAGTTTTTATGTTTACAAATATTTGATAAACATGGCATATTTAAAAAGGCCTTCAGTCAGGAGAGTCAGGCAATTTAGCAATATCACACAAGCAAGAGTGTGTTTGTAGTGAATCACAGTCATGCTGAAATTCAGTACAACAGCATGATTGCAGGTGTAATATTGCTTTTATACACCACTTCTATAAACAAGAAATTCATATTGAGAAACTGATGTTTCAGAGATAATATGGCCAGTTTTGTTTATTTATGAAAAAGTTCCCAAAGAAGCCATAGCTAGATAAAGCTTTGCATGTTGCCATGCCAACGCACAGACTAACTGACAGCCCATAGTAAGGGTAGTAATGGTTTTACTGTCCATCCATTCATCCATTTTCCATACCGCTTATACTACACAGGGTCGCAGGGAGCCTGGAGCCTATCCCAGGAAACTATGGGGAAAAAGGCAGGGGTCACTATGGACAGGGTGCCAACCCACTGCAGGGCACAGTTGCGCACACACACTACAGACAATTTGGAGATGCCAATTAGCCTATAACACCTCATCTTTGGTCAGGGGGAGGAGTCCCTGATGCACGGGGAGAACATGCAAACTGCGTGCACACAAGGCGGAGGTGGGACTCGAACACCCAATCCTGCAGGTGAGAGGCAAACATGGTAACCACGAAGCCACCGTGCTCCCTGCATTATAGACAATTACATCAAAACAGTTTCGGTGCATACAAACCCCACACCATACTTATACCCCATTCAGTACCATAGTGTTAAACCACAACTGGACCTTCAGGTTAAAATGTCACAAATTAGGGACGAGCATGTACAAAATGAACATTTTATCTTCTTCACACATTCACACTTCCTGAACTGCCCACCTACGGATATTCACCAAATCTAAACTTTAAAAAATAAAATAAAATAAAAACCTCTGACTCACGCTGTACAAGTCATGAAATATTAATTGGATTGTTTTGATTACAGGTAATAGGGGAAAAAAAGCAAAAATGTTCAGACAGCAGAGCAAATCTGGATGATTTTTTTTGTTGTTGTTTGTTTTTAAATCTGATGTTCAGACCAAGTGTTCGCATACAGGTAACCTAAACTGATTAGAGTCTGTTTCAACTATCCACATTGGCTTGGGTGGGGGTGTTATACGGTTATAAAAATATTAAAACATCCAAATGTGTTCAGTTAATGCCTGAGAAAATATAAATCTTTTTTTTTTTTTTTTTAAGAAAGAAAATATTATTCAAAATCTCAAATTCAATCTGTCCTCACCACCAAAAAATAAAGAGGGTGGCTTATGCTGTTTTTGCTGCTGCTTTCAACCTTGGGCACTACAGATGTGCGACGACGTCCCCAGTGACTTGTCTTTATTTTTTATTTTTTTTTATTCTTGTCGCAAGTATCTGATGGTCAGAAGCACTGCATACCAGATGATCAAAAAAAAAAAAAAAAAAAAAAAAAAAAAAAAAAAACACAATAAATCTGATTTGACTAGCTCAGTCTTCCATGCACCAAACTCTGATTTCAGTCAGATTTGAAACCACATACAACTGTTGAATCCAATTTGAAAATATATCAGATTTCATGTGTTATTTGCAGATCAGACTGCAGAAAATCTTTGACGTTCAAGTCAGAAATACCAAAAAAAAAAAAATCTGAATTGATCTGCCTGTCTGAACATTTATACAAATAGTCATAGCACTAATTTCTGGGCTCAGCAACATGCACTGCATTTTATTTCACAAAATGTTTTTCAAAGAAAAAAAAAGGGGGGGACCAACATAGCTCTATTTCTGTACTATGGAAACATTTGAAAAGATCTATTGGCGCATTAGTATAATGCTGTTGGTCCCTGAAGGAGACCAGAGACATTCAGCATAACCTTTGACCACAAACTGATGGATGCATTTGTGGACAGCTGGGAGTTTTCCCCATAAAGAGAGTAGGGGGTCTATAGTAGGCTGACCTAAGGTTTATGCTCCAATACACCCTATTGAATTCTGATGCCTCTAAACAGAAATCTGAGCAATGACCCTGCATGACCTCATTTGGCCTTACATAACCCAAATTGTCAATCATTTGCTCTAAAGAGCTTTAAAAAAGAAAAAGAAAAATGGGGGCCAAAGCCAATGTCATGTCATGTCATTCCCAAAAAGTGGAGGAATGTCTCCATTAAGAACTTGAGTACTTTTCATATAGTTCTTGTAAAAATCTTCATATTATTCAATCAGCATACATTCAGAAAAAAAAAAGAAACTATTTTATTATAATATTACTTGAAATACTACTAGAATTTTTGAAATACTAAAATTCCTAACCTATTAACACCAAAATGTGTCATTCTAGACAGGGGGGAAATAAATAAATAAAATCACACTGTAATTGCACTGTAAATGTGAAACCGGGGGGAAGTCAGCATTGACCCAGTATAATCATGTTACTACTAACTAACTACTCGCTAAACTCCAGCGCTAATAAGTTGGCGCAAGACTGATGCGACAACTGGTGTCTGACCACATTTAAAACGTACACATATATTTCCAGGAGTAAAAAGCAAAAGATCTTTGGCATAGTTAGTACAACTAAAACAGAATCTGTCCGAGGTAACGGGGTCATGACATTCAAACTGTAAATAAAGTTACATAAATAAGTGCATTTGTTTTGATGGGTTTTCCAATTCAAATAAAAGGTCTCAAACAAACATCATAATAAGAACCAAAAACACAGTGGCCTCAATAGAATATTTCCTACTCGTTGCATCTTTTTTACATGACATTTACAGTTATTTAAATACTTTAAAATAACATTAACAATGCTTTAACCTACTTTAAGGTTTAGCTATGCTAGACCTACCTGATAAAATAGAGGTCATGGGTGAGGGGGACAACAAATATTAAAAATTTAAAATGTAGTAAATGTGGTAGTGCAAATATTCTGGTCTTTTTTTTTTTTTTTTTATCCATTGTTATTATGTAGGAGGCTTTGTGTTGCCCCAACACAAATAACTAGGGATTCTCTTGCTCAAGCTGTGAATTGTTCCCTTCGAAACAAAGAAAACCTTTTGTGAGGAAACAAGCAGACCAACGCATTCCCGCACAACCCGAGTTTCCCCGAAGTCAACATTCTTACTACTAACATTTCCGAAAGCAATCATAACATTGTAGGAACCAATATGACCATTCTATATACGGAGTAAAGCAAAAATCATTTTCATTTGCACTCCCAGAGGTGTCTTATTTTTATTTTAAAGTTCATTGTTTAAAAGATCAGTAAACTGTCCCATCCAGGTCCCTCTATGAGGGGTCTTACTACAACAAATCCTCATGTATATATTGTTGAGGGTGTCTTAAAACAAAATTATAAAAATTGATTTAAAAAAACAAAACAAAAAACAAACAAACAAACAAACAAAAAAAAACAGCACACAACCCCAACCCCCAACCCCCCTGCCCTTTTCCAATTACAACAAAAGAAACTGGGCTCAAATGTATTTTTAGGCTAAACGTGATCAAAATACATATGTACATTTTTAAAAAAAATCATTGTCAGAACAAAATAAGTGAAACATTTATACATAAACTAATTTTATATATTCCTATATATAAGTTACGTAATGTTGCATGTACTGTATTTGCAGAAACCTTTACGGTTATACCATTTTCTTGCAACATTAATGCAAACATGAATACATGATTTCCCCAGAATAAAATCCCACCCACATCTAACAACAAAAAAAAAATCTGACTTTTTTTTTTTTTGTTTATAAATAAAAAGGTTACATCATCTCAAACCACATGGCATAAAATGAATTAAATCAATTATTCATAAATAAGACATAAAAATCTTCTAAGCACAAGTAAATTGCTCAAATGCCTTACAGGAAGGAAATACTCTACTCCATTTTGCCTAGTACAATTAGTAAACATTTTCTCTGTATATTCGGACCATTGAGAATTAGAGTTCCTCACTCGCAAGGCTTCTTCTGTAGCAGGGAATATAGTTGGGCCCGGTTTGTCACGGTGGACCCAGCATAATGTTGCCATGGGTTCTAAGACTGTGGTTTCTATAATACCACAAATTTGTAACAATCCCATATAATTAGCATCGGTTATTTTGCCATAAACATCTTTCTTAAAAAATAATATAGAAGAACTGATTATGAATTATACCCTTAAGCTACTTCTTAAAACCTAGTCTGAATAATGAGATATGCTGGAAGGACAATTTAATGTCAGTTTGTCCATAGACCAAAAAATAAATTAGTTTAAATGAAACTTTTTAAAATCACTGATTCACAATGACTGAAATTATATTCAAGACAGAACAGTGCAGTACACAGGCCACACATAAAACCATTCTAACACCTTGGTAGGCATCATTAGGCTGTGTGTGGCCATTCCCAAATTTAATCATTACTTTCAAGCAATCCATCACAGACTACCTGGACATGCCGTGCTATTGACATGCCGTGCTAACGAATTTTCAGCTGCTGTAATTTCAGCCAAAAAATACTGTCATCTGCTAAAGTTGTTTGGAAAATGACTGGAAATAAGAGTATATGTGCATTAATTGGTTATTCTGAAGACATTAATGTGACCTAGTAGTGGTAAAACAGGGGGGAAAAGAAAAAGACTAATCGATTGCTAACTTATTTACCACCAGCTATAAAGAACATGGGTCTTTGAAAGGTTTTGTAAACAGTCTTGGGTATTAAAATGAAAATACTATTACTACATGCATATGTCAAGTCCAAGTAGGGCACACACGCGCGCACACACACACACACACACACACACACACACACACACACACACACACACTTAAGAGAGCCTGAGCCAACAATCTTCTAAACAATGAAAAGTTATGCCATTTAAACCCAAGTCTTTTCTGAACCAAATTTAAAACTTGGTTTAAAAAAAAAAAAAAAAAAAAAAAAAAAAAAAAAAAAAAAAAAGATAGAACACTGTTAAGTTTAGGTGTTTTCTTTGCTCATGGATGTGTAGCTGAAGCTGAAAAACAATAAACGGCTTCAGTGATGGTTTCAAATTTATTTATAAAATGCACAAACCGGGCTTTAGTCATCTTTCATCATACTGTTAGAGGACAAAACAAAAAAAAAACATCACTTATTCAGTCAGTGTGCCGCTCTGATTTGATCTCTGAACCCAAATAAAATAAAATAAAAATAAAAAAATGGGTACAAAAATTTTGGCATCCATGCTTTGGTCACAAAATACTGAACCATATGATTTGTTGTTTATTATTGATCCCAGTCGCAACACCCTGACAGGTTCTTCCAAAACCACACACACAGGTAAAGGTAGGTTTGTTGTAGTTCTGGCACCGAGAAACCTCTCAGCATAGTCCCATATTAGAGGTTCTTGGTTGGCAATATAAATTAGCTGAATGTAAACGGTTCCTTCAGCCATTTAGAGAACATGTTCTACAGCAAAGCTGTTGCAGAACCTTCCTCTGGCACAGATTGTTCTTTTTCACCAATACACAGAAACTTCCCTCAGCCCATGATTCTTCATTTGCTTTCCACAGAGCAGGAAGAGGAGAGAAGAAAGTGGGGGGAGAAAAAAAAAAAAAAAAAAAAGACAGCAGACGATTGGGCAGCGGAGACAGGAAGTGATGCAGATCAGGTGATCATGACAGGTAACAGGAAACAGTTTTAAATCCAGCAGATGGGTTGAGGTAAGGGGGTGTCCATGTACGATTTGGAATCCATCAAAAGGTGGGAGGAGAAAAAGAGATCATAGGGAGGAGAAGGAGAACAAACATTAAGAAACTGATCAGCAATCATAGCAACATATCCGGGCATAATTTTTACAGTGCTTTCATAAGGATCCAGTTTTATTTTTGCATTTTATAACTATAATATTTATAGACATATAATCACTGGTATGGTTCACTGTAAAGATTTTCCCCTTACAATTACTTTAGGAACCTCTATCAGTTTGTGATTATTTGGAAGAAGAAAAATAAATGATTTTGTCCACTGTAAAATAATGGACATACAGTGAGGGAAAAAAGTATTTGATCCCCTGCTGATTTTGTACGTTTGCCCACTGACAAAGAAATGATCAGTCTATAATTTTAATGGTAGATTTATTTGAACAGTGAGAGACAGAATAACAACAAAAAAATCCAGAGAAATGCATGTCAAAAATGTTATACATTGATTTGCATTTTAATGAGGGAAATAAGTATTTGACCCCCTCTCAATCAGAAAGATTTCTGGCTCCCAGGTGTCTTTTATACAGGTAACGAGCTGAGATTAGGAGCACACTCTTAAAGGGAGTGCTCCTAATATCAGTTTGTTACCTGTATAAAAGACACCTGTCCACAGAAGCAATCAATCAATCAGATTCCAAACTCTCCACCATGGCCAAGACCAAAGAGCTCTCCA
The DNA here is from genome assembly GCF_001660625.3 of Ictalurus punctatus. Classification (NCBI taxonomy): domain Eukaryota; kingdom Metazoa; phylum Chordata; class Actinopteri; order Siluriformes; family Ictaluridae; genus Ictalurus; species Ictalurus punctatus. The sequence continues at coordinate 5,490,212 of NC_030420.2, read as the reverse complement.
AGGATGTCAGGGACAAGATTGTAGACCTACACAAGTCTGGAATGGGCTACAAGTCCATTGCCAAGCAGCTTGGTGAGAAGGTGACAACAGTTGGTGCGATTATTCGCAAATGGAAGAAACACAAAAGAACTGTCAATCTCCCTCGGCCTGGGGCTCCATGCAAGATCTCACCTCGTGGAGTTGCAATGATCATGAGAACAGTGAGGAATCAGCCCAGAACTACACGGGAGGATCTTGTCAATGATCTCAAGGCAGCTGGGACCATAGTCACCAAGAAAACAATTGGTAACACACTACGCCGTGAAGGACTGAAATCCTGCAGCGCTCACAAGGTCCCCATGCTCAAGAAAGCACATATACATGCCCGTCTGAAGTTTGACAATGAACATCTGAATGATTCAGAGGACAACTGGGTGAAAGTGTTGTGGTCAGATGAGACCAAAATGGAGCTCTTTGGCATCAACTCAACTCGCCGTGTTTGGAGGAGGAGGAATGCTGCCTATGACCCCAAGAACACCATTCCCACCGTCAAACATGGAGGTGGAAACATTATGCTTTGGGGGTGTTTTTCTGCTAAGGGGACAGGACAACTTCACCGCATCAAAGGGACGATGGACGGGGCCATGTACCCTCAAATCTTGGGTGAGAACCTCCTTCCCTCAGCCAGGGCATTGAAAATGAGTCATGGATGGGTATTTCAGCATGACAATTACCCAAAACACACGGACAAGGCAACAAAGGAGTGGCTCAAGAAGAAGCACCTTAAGGTCCTGGAGTGGCCTAGCCAGTCTCCAGACTTTAATCCCATAGAAAATCTGTGGAGGGAGCTGAAGGTTCGAGTTGCCAAACGTCAGCCTCGGAACCTTTATGACTTGGAGAAGATCTGCAAAGAGGAGTGGGACAAAATCCCTCCTGAGATGTGTGCAAACTACAAGAAACGTCTGACCTCTGTGATTGCCAACAAGGGTTTTGCCACCAAGTACTAAGTCATGTTTTGCAGAGGGGTCAAATACACATTTCCCTCATTAAAATGCAAATCAATTTATAACATTTTTGACATGTGTTTTTCTGGATTTTCTTGTTGTTATTCTGTCTCTCACTGTTCAAATAAATCTACCATTAAAATTATAGACTGATCATTTCTTTGTCAGTGGGCAAACGTACAAAATCAGCAGGGGATCAAATACTTTTTTCCCCTCACTGTAATTGATCAGAAGGAAAATATATATATATATATATATATATATATATATATATATATATATATATATATATATATATATATATATATAAAGTAAAAATACATTGAATTATCATGCACTTTTTAAATAAAAGAAATCAGTAGATCAGACCTTTAAGATAATAATTATCGATATAATCAAAGAAAGTAATTTTCGGACTCAAAACCCAATGAAAGTGGGAACATGTTTAACAGGAGGAGGAAACTTCAGAGGCAAAGTCTGAAGATAAAAAGTGAGCGAATGTGAGTGAATAAGCTAGTACTCACCATCTTTGCAGATAGTGCCGACAATACACGCGCCATTTTCTAGGTTATATCCGTTCGCACAGGAACTGCAGTTTCTATCTCCTGGACCTGTGCATGTGTAGCATGTCTGATCGCACCTGGTAGAGGAACCAGAACAACGAAATCAAACCTTAGAGGTATGGGTACACCTTTAATTAGTGAAGAAAGCGTCAGTGCGTGCTTAATTATGCTTGGCGCACTACTGACTTGCGGCAAGACTTCTGGACCTCTCCATTTTCTGCCGTTTTCTCTACCATGTAGAATCTTGCACCGCAATTGGGAACACAGCGCCACTCCTCAAGATAGTATCCCTCTGCGCATTTAGTGCACGCCTCCATGCCAGTACCTGAGTACAAGATATGCTTACCCCATCAATCAGAAATTCTAATCCATCTCCATGAACAGCTATTATAAAACACCTCAAATTAAAAAAAAACATAAAACAATAGGCAGTGAATTTTGCACACAATGAAGAAAAAAAGAAGTTGCCAAAAATGTCTCTTGAAGCATTAGCAGGCTTACTAATCAGGTCACTGAATGAATTACAAACCAATGCAATGTATTAAAATGGCAGAACATAGAAAACATTCAAGTGCAGGGAGAAAAAAGGTCCAAGTACCTGCACATGTAGCACAAGCAGAATGGCACTGCTCACACACACGTTTGTGCCCGTTGTAGTATGTGCCAGCCTCACAGGTCAGCTGACACCTATTCCCTTGTAGACTAGCAAAAGGGAAATTTGAATAGGTCAGATATTAAGAAAGGATAGAAACGAAAAAGTTAGATCTCGGTATTTATTAAAATCTTCAAAAACCTTCACGCAGATCTCGGCAGCAAAATTAACGTAACGTCTTCTTGTTCTAAGTACAATGAAATTGATCACTTATAAAATATTTCAAAAGGACACAGCAGCTTAATAAAGCCTCCCTCAACACATCATCAAACCGCAGTCTATCATTTCTAATGGACATTAAGACAATTAGTTAAGGTGTGCTCCTCGATTACCACGTGCTTAAACGTGGTATTGAATTTCACGAGGGAGTACTGGCAGACAATTCAGCAAGACACTAAATTTCAGGCTCGTCACCCATCTTTTAGACCTGCAGTAGTCTAAACAAGTCTGAAAAGTTAAACAAAGCAAGGCTTAAAGTCCAAACGTGTGGGTGAAAAACCTTTACAGCAGATTCAGAGAAATCACTCCTCAAACATTGGTTCAAAATTGTTCACAGAGCACAGCTGCTGTACATTAGGGAGGCTCCGTGTGTCGTAACCTGTTTTCTCTTTCCCTCGCTTTTTTTTTTCTTTCCACCTCGCTCCACTCTCTGTTCCGACTGCTCTCGCTGGGCACATATGGGAAATCTGAAATACTCTCTAGATAACGTGTTTCAACATCTGAATGTCCAATGCTGGATTGCAAGTGTTTCCACCAGGAGTTTCCACCAGCTTCTCAAAATCATGCCAACATATTCCTTTCTGGTGAGTCTTCTGTGGGGTTCCCTGACTTTATCCATGCTAAGCTCTACAGTAACACTATATGCTAATGATATTCGGCCTTCATATAAGCCAGTGGAGTTCAAAGAGATTCAACGCATTAAGATGAATGAAGAGGAATTACCTGAGTCCTGGCTTACATTCCGTGCAAATATTTGCCGCAGTACATTTCTTACAGTTCTCGTTGCATTTACGGTACATACTGGCATCTGCAAGAGAAACCAAGGAGTTAAACCTCAAACGCAACGTAATTATCTCATGATTAAACCTCATCAGATGTTGGCGTGTTCTAGCAGTGTATTGAAGAGTCTGAGGGTTGGAGAGGACGGGAAAAAAGTATACACTAATTGGAAGACCGAGTCATGCATGATATTGTACTGACTAACCATGGGTGGTTCCATAAGCAAAATATTAAGCAAGAAAGTGGAAAGGAAATGGTAACTTACCAAGATCCAGATAGTAGCCCTCGGGGCATGCATAGCTGCATGTATTGGCTCCTTCTCTGAGGTAAAAACCTTGGCGGCAGGAGGTACACTGATCGCTGCGACTACCAATGCAGGATTCGCATAGAGGGGAACACTTCTTACAGCGCCTTTTATCATCCCGGAAAAAGCCAGACGGACACTCAGGCACACACATCCTGAGGGGGTGAGCGGTAAGAATGGAAAGAGAAGCAAGTAAGGGATAGCCATCTGAGACAGACAACTCAACAGCTGACAGCCATGAGGAAAAGCTTTCCATAAGAAAGAAAGGCAAAAGTCTGAGGCTGAGAAACTCATCGGCTGGAGATGTGTGCCTCAAGTATAGCTGTGTGTGTGTGTGTGTGTGTGTGTGTGTGTGTGTGTGTGTGTGTGTGTTATATTTATTTTCCAAAGAAAACAGAAAATCAGCAACCAACATGTACACCGATCAGCCATAACGTTAAAACCATCTGCCTAATATTATGTCGGTCCCTCTTGTGCCAACAGAAGAGCTCTGACCCACTGAGGCCACAAGACCTCTGAAGGTGTGCTGTGGTATCTGGCACCAAGACGTCAGCAGCAGAGCCTTTAAGTCCTGTAAGTTGGGTGAGGTGGGGCCTCCATGCACCAGACTTGTTTGTCCAGCGCATCCCACAGATGCTCGATCAGATTGAGATCTGGGGAATTTGGAGGCCAAGTCAACACCTTGAACTCTTTGTCATGTTCTTCAAACAATTCCTGAACAGTTTTTGCAGTGTGGCAGGGCGCAGTATCTTACTGAATGAGGTCATTGCCATTAGGGAATACCATTGCCATGAATGGGTGTACTTGGTCTGAAACCATATTTAGGTAGGTGGTTTGTGTCAAAGTAACCTCCACGTGAATGCCAGGCCCCAAGATTTCCAGCAGAACAATGCCCACAGCATCAGACTGCCTCCTTTGGCTTGCCTTCTTCCCATAGTGCATCCTGGTGCCATCTTTTCCCCAGTAATCGACGCACACGCACCCAGTTGTCCACATTATGTAAAAGAAAACAGACCAGACCTCCTTCTTCTAATGCTCCATGGTCCAATTCTGATGCTCATGTGCCCAATGTAGGTGGGGGACAGGGGTCAATATGGACACTCTGACCGGTCTGCAGCTACACAGCCCCATATACAGCAAGCTGTGATTCATTGTGTATCATAGCCAGCATGAACTTTTTCAGCAATTTGTGCTACAGTAGCTCTTCTATGTGATCAGACCAGACGGACTAGCCTTTGCTCCTCACGTGCATCAATGAGCCTTGGGTGCCCGTGACCCTGTCACTAGTTCACCGGTTGTCCTTCCTTGTACCATTTTTGGTAGGTACCTACCACTGCATACCAGGAACACTCTACAAGACCTGTCGTTTTAGAGATGCTCTGACCCTGTCATCTAGCCATCACAATTTGGCCCTTGTCAAAGTCACTCAGATCCTTAAGCTTGCCTTCGAGAACTGACTGTTCACTTGCTGCCTAATGTATCCCAACCCTTGGCAGGTACTACTGTAACGAGATAATCAATGCTATTAATTTCACCCATCAATGGTTTTAATGTTATGGCTGATCAGTGTACATGCCTGTGAGTGTAAGATGTTAGTAGGGACATGCTGATACACAGTACATGTTGACAAACAGCTATTTTGTTTTGGGGGTTTTTTTTTTTTCCTCCTATCAGTTAATTAATCTTTCTACATTTTCTCTTTGGACTAGTGAGCAGTGCTGTACGCAAGTACCCATGCTGAATTTGGTTATTCTTCTTGCCTAGGTTCCATGTTGCCTGCAGTAGGCTAGTGGGTTTTAGAGTGCATTTTCTGGTGGATTTACAACCCAAAATATCCATTTTAAAATAGCAATTAATTTTATTTACCCACACTACCACCATCTTCTAAGTCAAATCCCAAATGGCTTCCTATTCACTTTTGTTACCTAGGATATAATATAGTAGAGATAAATGCCCTACCTAGTGCTCCCATTTAATAGTAGAGAAAGATTTTGAGATTCAGCCACAGATGCACTGGATCTTGTGGTTGGGTTTCTTTTTAAAATTCACTCGATAGGTTTTGCACTTTGTCTCTATATGATCACTTAAGAAAGAAAGTAATGGCAGACTAGGCTGTGTTTGGGTGTGTGAGCAATCATTAGGTGAAAGTTTGCTTATTTGTAGGCTATATTCACAAAAGTACTGGCACAGTTGTGTTTGGGTTGTTCTCTGCCATTAAAAAGAAACTTGGTGTGTGTGTGTGTGTGTGTGTGTGCGTGTGCTTACTGGTTCACTTGAGAGAAAAACATGGCTTGTTAACATCAATTAATTGGTGTGTTGTTGTTTTTTTAAATCATTACAGAGCCATGCTGTTCAGCGAAAAGGTACTATAAGCCTCCACAGTTTTTAAAATGAATTTTGACAATAATGAGAATATCCCCCTAGAGAATACATTATAGTATCGATGTCCATGCACACATACACGTGGTGTACCTGGTGTTGTTTTTAAACTTGAGGAAGTAGTGCAGGCAGTTGATGCACTGATGGGGCCCGGGGCCTTCGCAGCCATTTTCACTGCACTCCGCATCACAGGGGCCTTACAAGAGATGACAGATTTCTATGATCAAAGAATGGGACTCTGCTTTGAGTGGGCAGAATGAATTACTCAAAAACTCTGGCAACCTTTCTGATGTTCGTCATGACCAAGGTTGACTTACCCACATACTCCTCGCTATACTCATCCTCAACTGGAGACTCCACCACAGAGCGAGGCTTGTCACTGCGGGAGGAATACGGGTGCACTGAGGTACCATAAAGCACCAATGACCACTCCTTCAGTTTCCCTGTGACGTGTGAGTGGAGATACAAAAAAAACAAACAAAAAAACAAACATAAATCCGCAGGTAATGTAGTGCGTTCTTCCTGTCTATACAGTAAATAACGAAGAAAAAAAGTTCGGACCGTGCCTACCTGGAGCTTTCTGACTCCGGACTTGTGAGGGTGAGTCATAGACCTCGAGGATCCAGTCTCCAGCGGCTTTCTCTCCCCAGCAGTGAGTAGTCATGAACTCCCAGTTCTTAAAGCCCTCCATTGAGTGGTCAAACAGTCTGCAAGAGGCACACCAGTGAACACCCAGAGCAGGCCATTTGTTCCCTTTTAAGTTGCCAGAAACGTTTTTACTTTGATCTGAAAGTGGCTAAACTGCTAATGTACATCATCTACCCTTTACAGACAACTCCGTGATAACTTTAATATACTTGAATGCTTCATTTTATGGCCTTTTGCAGGCCATTTTACCTGTTGGCAAGGAGCTGTGACTTTGTCCCTGATGGTGAAGTCAAATTAATCGATAGGTCTCCTCGTCGTGGGTGGCTTATAGTGATGCGTACAACTACATGTTCCAGATAAATGACGTGATGATTCGCATTATCTGTACAGCCCGTTGCCTTGTAGACGGTGCGAACAACATGCTCTGGGCGAATTGTCCTTTAGAGGGAAGAATTCAAGCAGAACCTTTGTGTCAGAATGGAAACATAAACCTGGGCGTTGCAGACATAAAACGGTACATGAGGGGAAAGAAAAACTCTTTTAGGCAAGTGTTGTCATGTTGATGAGTCATGTAATGATGTGGTGATGAAACTACCTTATTTGCCTATCTGCATTCTCCACACATATATGCTGCTGGGGGACTTGTTTCCATCTCTCAGCTTCTTTTACCATGGCCTCCGCATCCATGAGCCCAAAACCGTATAGGTGACTTACTGTAGGTATATGTAACACATGCAGTTTCAAACAAAGATAAGTGCATAAACTGTGACATGAAGGCCTTGAGTACAATGCCAATAATATATACAATAATATTAAAATTAGTTTTGTATATAGCAACTTCATTTATACGTCATGAGTCTTGCTATCTAGCAATTAAGCAACTGATATATAGCTACAAACGTGAGATTATTCAAGCAGTGGGTTTTAACCTTCTTGTCCGAATCAGAGAAAGTTTTTTTTACTGGACATCGTATTTGGTGCTCTGGTCATAAATCAAACGAACGTCAAGTTGTTGCAACAGAAAGGAAACTACAGATACATATCACCTTCGAGTAGAACGTTTCTGAGCGAGGTCGTTCCAAACTTTCTTTAGAAGCGCTGCATTATGTTGATAGCAGCGAGGATACAGCACCGATTGAATTTCGGCCTTGGCGTTTTGTTATGCAAAGCAGGTTAGTAAGGCGCTATAAACGGGTAGGGTTCATAAAAAATTTAAAAGCCGGTACCATTGTATCCTGCTGCATTGGTTTTCCAGTCTGGAGCACTGAGATGGCCGGCACGTGACGTTTTCACGATGATGTGCTGTACATCTCTCCATGTCAGGAGGGGGCTGTACGACAAACAAAACCACATTTATATAGTTATTCATTTCAAAATATATATTTTAGTCTTAATTTAAAACATCGCATCCTGCCATTTTTGTCCATGGAGCTTTGTGAGCATGTGATCCTTTTCTTTGTGACCGTCTTAGACCCGAATGCACCAGGCACGGCGGGACCAAATAATGTTAACATGCTTACCATGAGTCTTTGAACATTAAGCAGTGTTTACATTATGCAAGTACAAGTAATATATTTATTATATATTTTAAATATATATTTTTTGTAGTAATATATTTAGCTGAGAACGATTTGAGAAGCTTTGCTCAAAATCTTCTTTAAAACAGGTAGCCAGAGATATTTTGGCAGGAAATGCATGTGTCAAATTTCTCCAACCATCAAAATGGAAAAAAAACACTGCAAACAACACGACTACATTAGATGGTGCGTGATTGATTGATGGTGCATGCAATTGATTTGAAGTCTTACTTTGCCTCCAAGGCAAGTGCAATGATCCCAGCAGCCATTGGAGCTGATGCTGATGTTCCGGTGTGACTGTCTGTGCAGCGCTGCCTTAGATCTGTAGTGATCTAAAGGCCGGGAGAGAACAGTGTTAGTGTTGTTGGCAAGTATTTCATGGCATTGGTCAAATGCAAAGTCTTTCTGTCGAAGAGATTACAGGTTTTTATACATTAGTGTGGAATTTGGTAAGTCTCTCCGACACCGTCTCAGAGGAGATCCATTTCGTGTGTGTGTGTGTGTGTGTGTGTGTGTGTGTGTGTGTGTGCACGCATGCTCAATAACTGTAGTCGTTCACAGCAAGACAACTTCACAATGACCCAGTGACCAACAAATCAAACACCACACACAGAGACAACATAGCATCATGTTCTGAACCCACAAAATGGGTGTCCACAAGTAAAGGAATCTCTTTCTCAGTGAGACGTATGGAAAAATGCTTACTGTAGCTTAATGTGCCTGGTGCCAAGATTGTGGGTTTGGTATTATTTCCATTAGGAGACCTAATATTTGCACTGTTAGATTCTGAGAAAGTGTTGCTTTGAGTCAAAAGATAAAAAATAAATTCTTAAAAAGTACTTACAATGATTTATTTTAACTGTATTAAAATGAGGGAATATCATCAGACTTATCTTCTTGGCTATCATGCTGTAAGCTTAGCACATCTGGAATTGGTGATCTTTTCTCATTCGTACCTGCAGAAACTCTCAAGCTGTACGGAGAACATTGATGTACTGCTATTTTCAGGTCTGGGATCTGGCTGGGCCACTCAAGGACACGTCGAGGACTTGTCTTGAAGCCACTCCCACATTGTTTTCCATGCTATATTTTTATAACTCTCTCTCTCAATTGTTATACTGTATGTATAAAGCATATGGAGTGAACTTTTAAATTTAGTGCATTTTTCTTTGCACTATTTTAGTTGCTTCCTTTCTTCCAATCTTACTTAGCATTTCGCAAACATGCAAATGAACTAGTGACTATTTAGGACTTACAATCTTGCGGTCGTAGTTTTCACCACTGCTGTACGTGGTGGTGAGAGTGGAAGCGCATTCTTCTAAGTACCAGGGCTTGCGGCCACTTTCTGCCGTGCTGCTGATGGAGATGGTGTAGATGCTGTTGGTGTAACCATCACATGAGCAGTGATCTCGACTCCGCCCACCATTACCTGATGCCCATACAAAAATGGAACCACGGCCCTTCCTGCCCTATGAAGGGACAGTAAAAATAATTGCCTTTGTTAATGTTACATAATACAAATGACGACATGCTAAACACATTAATTAGATTGGTTGCAACCCTAGTTAGGTTCCATTTGTTAATATCGCCCGTATTACTAAATCTTTAACCCAGATGGGAACCCATGACTTTCTCTTTTGTCAATTTTTATAATTTAGATGGCACTTAGATGACTCAAGAAGGGCCACCGGTACTTCTTCAGGGCACATATTCTGTCTAAAAAGACTAAAGATTGAGTTGCCAGTATAAGAGAACATAAAATGCATACCTGAAACACATCTGAACCACATCAAACAAACCTCTGTCACAGGATCCAGACTAATTACTGGCACACCAAATTATGACTCAGACTACATAAAGTACATGAGTAAACTTTGGCAAAGAGGCTGGATCCGGTCCGCCAGCTGGTTCGAGCTCTATACCTTCACCAAACAAAAGCGTCTTAACTTGAAATTTGAGCAATATGCTACATTTGACTAGAGGTCCCGAACGTCAACCAGGAAAAGCCAAGGAAAAATATAAGCATATAAGTCTTTTTACCTGTCGGATGCCATTCTCAAAGGCCTGCTTGGCAAGTGCTGCAGGCCCGTCTACGGTTTTGCCATCATCATCTGGCCCCCAGCTAGCACTGTATATATCAATGTGCTGCGGCTGCAAACTCAGCGACCTCGCCTCCACCATGTCCGTCACGTCTCCATCCAACATGCGCACACCTGTAGGAACCAAACGTGTGTGTGTGTGTGAAAATTTGGTGTGACAGCAGCTAAGTACTTAATGAAGGAGTGGTAAATTTCTGGGAGTGGAAGAAGTTGGACTGAGACTGTGCAAGGCCACACAGTGACAAGTTAGTGGTTATGAGTGTGAGTAGACGAAGAATATTCAGAAAAAGGGAGCATTAGGTCAGAGTGCAAAGCCACAGTGGTGGCAGAAAATGGGTCACACCAATGTACAGCACTCACCCCCAATCTTGGCATTGTAGGCAATGCCCACAGTGCAGTGAGAGTTGTTGGCAGATGCTGCCACTTCCCCAGCACACCGCGTGCCATGCCTGAAAAGGACACAAGGAGATCTCAGGGTATAACACACAGTCAGAGGTCAGAGATCATATGCATACCACTAAACACTGCAACACATATTCTGATAGGGAAAGAGAGAGAAGCTGTAGTGAGGCAACAGCTGTGCTGAAACTAAACATGCTCCTTTCGAGCCAAGTCGGCGCAAACACAGTGGCTAAATATTTGAGCTATTGAGGGAAAACATTCTAGAGTTCCCCAGAATCTGTATGCAGATGACACATGGAGACATTCTTCGCGGCAAGGCTGACCCAAACTAAGCCCACAAAAATCAAATACGACAGCTCACCAGGAAAAAAAAATAAAAAAATCTTATAAAGACAAGGTCAGAAAGCGAGTGCATTCCGTCGTGGAACCTCCAACAGAGAACAGCTGCTCAGAAAAACTCACGCTGCCATGGTAACCAGCGTCTCAAATCTGAGCCATTTAAAAGGATGATTATTTTTTAAAAATATATTTACAATGCCATCACACCCCAGGCCAACGTCCATGCCCATTCCCCACAGCAACCATCAGTTCATGGTGTCGAAAAGCTTATTAGACAGAGATCAATGATCAGTCTTCTAGATTGACTCTTTGACTAAAAAGTACCAAAACATAACTAAATATAAGGGACAGAGTCCAAAGTCTTTTCCTCATATGTGCGTTATTCTGTGCTACAGTATTGGACTGTGTGCACTCACATCTGCCAAAGGAATACAAGTCAATGAGAAAAGCAGAAAAACACACACACACACACACTTCATGTCATCCTGCTCAGCCTACGCAGAACAACCTGGACATTACCTTCCGGAGGCCATAAACACACAGCCACCAAAACACATTTATCAGACCAAGATTCATGTCTCTTGTCTCTATTATTATAGCTACATTATTACAGCTACTTAGCACATATTACCAAAACATGCAACTACACTGTAAAACTATATGATATTTTACCACATTTCCATCCTTACACACCTGCTGTCGATGATTAATATTAAAACATCTTCGATACACAAGTGCGGCCTTCAGCTCGTCTGTATTGTTGGGTCTGGTGTCTCTCATAGATTCTCTATGGGGTTCAGGTCAGACGAGCTGGCTGGCTAATCCAGCACAGTAATACCACGCTCAGCAAACCAGTTACTAGTAGTTTTGGCACTGTGGCCAGGTGCCAAGTCCTGCTGGAAAAGGAAATCATCATCTCCATAAAGCTCGTCAGCAGATGGAAGCATGGAGTCCTCTAAAATCTCCTGGTAGACGCTGCATCGACTCTCGACTTGAGAAAACACAGTGGACCAACACCAGCAGATGACATGGCAACCCAAATCATCACTGACTGTGGAAACTTCACACTGGACTGGACTTCTGTTCCTCTCCACTCTTCCTCCAGACTCTGGGACCTTGATTTCCAAATGAAATGCAAAACTTACCTTCATCTGAAAAGAGGACTTTGGACCACTGAGCAATGGTGTTTTTAGAAAAAAGGTGTTTTGAGTTAATTACCTGACTAGAGCTCTTCTCAGGTCGACATTGCTGCATTATAAATTCTTTATTCTAAAACATTTCTTTTGAGATACTGGATTTCTCCAGTACCTCATTCCCATGAGCTGTAAGCCGTAATCATCGAGATTAAAACAAAACAAAACAAAAAAGCTCGAAATATTTCACTTTATGCGTGAAGAATCTAGAATATATGAAAGTTCCACTTTCTGAATTAAATTACAGAAAGAAAATGAACTTTTCCACGGTATTCTAGTTTTTTGAGATGCACCTGTATATACAAAAGAAAGACACAGATTTACTATGATCCATTATGCATATATGCAGATCTATTATGCATATTTCAGTAATATTTTCATTACACATTAGGTACAAAATTATACGCACATGAAACACTAGTGGATGAATCCCATGAGATGGGATAATCCCATCTCGGGATGTACGTATGGCTTAAACTAAAGTCTTTAAAGTTGCTTGAAGTGACAAAAGTACGTTTGTCTCTCTGATGTATACATTTCTGAGCAGGTGAGATTGTAGCCATTGTGCTTTACCTCATACTAAATCTCTGATATACAACACTGAATCATATTTCCTATATATTATCAGAAAAAAACAAATGAAACCAATGCAAACCCACGAGAGAAAAGCTCATAAGGCAATGCCACTAACACGATCACCATATCACGGGTCCGCTTTAAGAGTTAAAGAAAAAAAAGCCCTTGTTTCTGGAAAATAGTCACAACCGCACTTCATTCCGAGTGCCTTATTAGCAGTTTTGGATAAATTATTCCTTTAAACACAGAAGGCATCCGGCACAAAAGCATACTCCCAAGCAGACGATATTCTATAGAACATGTCTATACATGCCATGAAAAGCTTCCTCCAACCACACACTTCCTCAGATCAAGAGGAATACGTTCATATTCTCTCCTAAAGCCTCCGCGGGCAATGGAATTACTTATGAAAAGCTTGTATCGCAGCTTCTAATGGTTTAAGAAATAAGATCTGTCTAGTTACAGGATCATGCATGTTCATAAACATTCATAGAGTCACAGAGGAGTGAGTGACCTTTAAAAAGCCATGGTCCAGGAGACAATTATGTCTTTGAACTAAATAAGAAATAAAATCCCAAATGACTTCAGTGTCGATTTGCACTGTATAGAAGTTGAAAGAGAAAGAGGACGGAAATCGGGTGCAGGAAGGTAGTTTCATGGGTAGTTTAAGAAGCGTGTATTTGAAACTCCAACAGAACAGCGCTGGTGCTGAGGAGTAAACCTAGGCCAAGCATTTTGGCCCAAGCTTCCAAAAATGCTGCGATGCCATCTGGCACCGGCTCACACACGCTGGCAGAGTGGAAGCCACAGACTAACATACACACACACATACACACATACACACACACACACACACAGAGGAGGAGGAGCATCCATTTCATTACCATACACATACACACACACACACACACACAGAGAGCAAATATCCATATTCACAACTAAACCGCCTTCTCACTTTTGTACACAAACACACACACACACCACAGAAATGCACCATAAACACACTCGTCACACAGGTGAAGTAGCCCAAGTAGTGGAGTGTATTTCCATTCGCCCGGTGCGGCACTCTTACTTGTTTTCATTGCTGGCATCATATCTGGGCATGGGATCCAAGTCATTTCCATTTACATCATAACTGGCCTGGTTATCCTGTACATGGAGACCAGAGAGAAAGAGACTACGGCTTACTGTAGTTAAAAATGAGACAAAGATACAAAGTGTCAGCCAGGTCAACTGCTATATTTGCTTAAATTACAGTACATGATCACTCTTAGGAAAAAATGAGATGAAATCTTAAGTCAGCATTGTAATAGTCCAACCTAGATATCAAGCACTCACATAGTTCTGTATGAGATCTGGGTGGTTCCGCTCAATGCCATCATCCAAAATAGTGACCACTACGTCTTTCCCTGTATATCCCTTCTTCCAGGCACCAACAATGTTCATGTCCGACTGGCAGTTGTGTATGTTGTCATTACAATGCTGCCAACAGACAAAATGGAAAATCAGCACGTGGGTAGACAAAAGAAAAACAGGTTATATCAAGTACAGCTTTCATACCAAAAAAAAAAAAAAAAAAAAGCAAACTAACGTTACATGGAATGTTTTGTTTTGTTTTGTTTTTTTTAAAGTGTCAAATTTGGACTTTTATTTATTTCAGTAAGGGCTGGATGTACTGTAAGGACAGAAAAGGAATCCAGTACGTGTTGAGAAAAATGACCAACAGCACTTGTATAAAATTCTTGATAACGCTGCTTTGCGAAGCACTGCTACCTTCATTACCCGATTTAAGGAAGTGATTACATTATCTAGTAAATGTAACCTACTTGACTACACAATGCAACAAAAGCAAGTAAACACGTTCGTTTGGCCGCCGGTTAGAACAGACCATCTTTCACAAGTCAAGTTTATTTGCTCTCAAAGTACAACTCCCAGGAATCCTGGTGGATGGTGGTGTCCAGGTCAAAGTATTTACGTTATCGGATTTGCATTAACCATTGACAGAAAACAGAAGAGTGCAGCTACTTGGTTATTGTTCAGTGTGATGATCAGACATAAAATCAACAAGATAATTATATAATAAAATCAACAAGATAATTATAGCCCAGAGTCAACAAATTAGTGACTGCACCAGAACTTCTCAACTAGTCATATAGCAGCAGACATTTTTAGTTAACAGCTAAAACACTAATACAAATGAATACTATACATGAGAATTACATAAAGGTTTAGGGCTTAAGCGCAACTAGGGCAAAGTGCCCAACTACTTCCATGACTTTGCAGGGATCAAAGAGCAAAAGGACAGAACTGTATTGTGAACTTGTGAGGCTACCTTTCATTTTTTGACAATATTCTAGAAATAATATGTTCGTGCGGTCATATATACAGGTGCATCTAAAAAAAAATTTAAATCGTGGAAAAAGTTTGTTTTTTTCCCCCCGTAATTTAATTCAAAAAGTGGAACTTTCATATTTTCTAGATTCATTACACATAAAGTTAAATATATCTCAAGCCTTTTTTTTTGTTTTAATCTCGATCATTACGGCTTACAATCAAATCAATCAGACAAATGAAAAATCCAGTATCTCAAAATATCAGAATAAAGAATTTATAATACAGAAATGTCGACCTGAGAAGTGCTCTAATCAGCTAATTAACTCAAAACACCTGCAAATGTTTCCTGAGGCTTTAATCTCTCAGTCTGGTTCAGTACACAAGCACAATCACGGGGAAGATGAAAGTAAATGCTGCATTTCATTTGGAAATCAAGGTCCCAGAGTCTGGAGGAAGAGTGGAGAGGAGCAGAATCCAAGTTGCTTGAAGTCCAGTGTGAAGTTTCCACAGTCAGTGATGATTTGGGGTGCCATGTCATCTGCTGGTGTTGGTCCACTGTGTTTTCTCAAGTCGAGAGTCGATGCAGCGTCTACCAGGAGATTTTAGAGCACTTCATGCGTCCATCTGCTGACGGGCTTTATGGAGATGCTGATTTCCTTTTCCAGCAGGACTCGGCACCTGGCCACAGTGCCAAAACTACTAGTAACTGGTTTGCTGACCGTGGTATTACTGTGCTTGATTGACCAGCCGACTCGCCTGACCTGAACCCCATAGAGAATCCATGAGAGACACCAGACCCTACAATACAGACGAGCTGAAGGCCGCTATCAAAGCAACCTGGGCTTCCAGAACACCTCAGCATGCCACAGGCTGATCGCCTCCATGCCACGCCGCATTGATGCAGTAATTCATGCAAAAGGATTAAATCCCCGACCGACTATCAAGTGCATAAATTAACAGACTTTTCAGAAGGTCGACATTTCTGTATTATAAATTCTTTATTCTAATATTCTGAGAAACTGGGTTTTTTTTTAATTTCCGTCCGCCGTAAGCCAATGTGTAATGAATCTAGAATATATTAAAGTTCCACTTTTGGCATTAAATTGCAGGAAGAAATTAACTTTTCCACGATCTAAAAATTTTTTGAGATGCACCTGTATTATAATCAATGTTCAACATGATGGAATATAAAAACATGTTTGCTAAAAGCTATGCCAAAAGGTCAATGTTTCCTCTCTGTAGTTAAAAAGGATCGCCTAAATATTACTCACTGTTCATCGCAGTATCATAATTATAGTACCCCGATTTTGTTATTAAAAGTTTGACACAATTAAATGTATAGAATTAAAACAAAATGTGTGAACTGTTACATGGAGGTGATGTGTAATGAAAGTCTCCAAAAAGCCGTTCTTTTCTACAGTAACCGGGGTGACCCTGGTGATTACAAACAAGGCTACTCTCCAAACAAACCACTACGTTTAAATTGCATCAGCATCAGATCAACATCAGATAATGGTCAATACACAGAGCTCTGATGTCAGACTATAACAAGAATTTTAAAAATGGGATAGGTGCATCTACCTTCACCTGAATCATGTCTGTCAAGTACTGTGATGAAATACTTTCTGCTAAAGTAGTTGCATGATTACACTGTGAAATGAATTTGGCCCATGGGTTGTTATACTCACTATGTACCACATGCTACTCCATTTAGCATCGTTGAAGTAGATGGAGTCAGACTGTGCTGCGCTGGTCTTGACTGAACCTGGGTACAAGGGTTTATAATCTCGCTTTACCCGTCTCTTTATTACTTGCTGCTGAATCCACTCCACCTAGGAGATAGCAAATTCATACTATGGATTAATTATTACGACAATTCAGATCATTTGTTTTAATAGAACTGGTCAAACATCTGGTTCCAAATTTTAGTGTAAGATCACTGAGGATGTTGTGTGTGTGTGTGTGTGTGTGTGTGTGTGTATATATATATGTATATGTATGTATACATACATATACATATATATATACATATACATACATACATACACACACACACACACACACATACACATACATACACATACATATATATATATATACACATTATATATATATATATATATATATATATATATATATATATATATATATATATATATATATATATATATATATCACAGTATCACCCTACAATATAAATTTTTTTTGTGTATATGACAAAAAATTCTTATGGATCACAGTACACCCAGGTGTGTTGTCACCATGGTGACGGCCTGACCTTTGGTTCCATGGAGATAAAGCTGTGTGTGCCACGGCTGGAGAGCGTCGACCTTTTTATCGTCCGGCTGTGGAAGAAATGGTAGTAGTCCTTCAGGTCACCGATCTATAGGAACAACACAAGACTCCCATTAAAATCTTTAGGAACACAGATGAGGAAAATCACAACG
The DNA here is from genome assembly GCF_001660625.3 of Ictalurus punctatus. Lineage (NCBI taxonomy): Eukaryota > Metazoa > Chordata > Actinopteri > Siluriformes > Ictaluridae > Ictalurus > Ictalurus punctatus. Next base: position 5,472,717 of record NC_030420.2, on the reverse strand, counting down.
GTGGGTAAATAAATTCCATAAAAAGGATGAAACCCATCCATTCGAGCACACCAAACTTAGACGGTCTTGAATAGATTTTAAAAAGTGCTGAGATAGAGCTGATGTAATATCACATCATTGACAGATTTTGCTCAATCATTAAGAATGTAATGAACATTTTGACAAAGTTACTCTAGAGCAAGGCTTCTGAGCACCAGTCCTGGAGACCCCTGCACAGTTTGAAGTTTTCTTTACTACCTGATCCCAACTGATCAGCTAATTACTAAGCTCTTCTTCAGTCTGGCAGGGTGAATTGAGGGTAGGGAAAACTTCAAACTGGACAGGAGAAAGAGTCCCTAAGAAAGCGTGTACGTCAGTTTAGCATCAGCGAGCAATGAGACTCACACATTTCTAACTCGTACAAATTTCCCATCAAATACTGCGTGACAGCACTTGATACAAACGCCATCGTCATATGTCCGTCATTCCTCTTTCTTCCTCATGCCTCATACATATGTTGGCTCTCAAATGCGCTTTCGAGTCACCTGCATAACAGCCGGTGACTTCAGTCAAACCTACAGGCAACATGTTGTCCAAAGCTGCCCATAGCCTCCCATCATTTCTCATCATCAGTGAGTGCATTTTGTACTTTTTGGAGCCGCACAGAGCAATGTAGCTGCAAGCTCGATTTTGTTCCCTCATTAGCTTGCTAGTTTGTTACCCAATGATCTGCAATACCGAGCAACAGAACAGTTCAAAAGATAATTCTCTCAGTTCTCCGTCTCAGTGCGTCTTCCCACATTGGTCTGAATTTTTCCCCCAACTGTCTGTGATTGGCAGGCCTGTGAAGATGTGCCTTTAACATCGTTGAGTGGTTCTCCCTAACCATAGCAAGCGATACAGGGCCAGAGTTGGGTCTCCGTCCATCTCCCCATATCTCCGCTGAACGGGGCCTCCCGGATTACTGCACAGCCATGACCCCTCTTCTCATGCCTCACTGTGGGGCTGGAGTTCTCAGTTAAGCAACTCTATCTCCGCCAGGCCATTCAGTGATTCATTCTTCAATTTCCACATCCACCATCATCCAGGACTAGCAGGCTTACGACTTCATTCTGCTAGCGAACTTGGTATTTAGCCAAAGCTGCACCTCGGCTATGTCTCCCCTGCCTCCCAGTGCAGTGACGATGATTGTGAAGACAGCGCAACCAGCTGGCAGATTTAGACGACCTGGCATCAGACATAGCCACACTGAAATTCTCGATAGACTCAGGAGAGAACTCCTTATAGTCTGAGAAACATTTTACCCTTTCTGAATCTTATCCGAGGACAACAGGGATGCCATGTGTGGAACCAGGCCAGTCTGGCAGTGAACCAACAGTTGAACCACAATGTTATCAGTGTCATACCAAGGTCATAACGACTCATTGTGGTTCTCCCTGGCAGAGTCGGACAGTCCATTAGGTCAGGATGCATTGGCCCACAACTCACCCCACACTGCACAGAATTCAGTAATCAGACCACAGAGTCCAACTTGTGGTCCTGAAGTAGCCTGCAAGTCATTGGTATCCAAAAGTGCTCTAGTGGTTGGAAATAACTTGGTATCTTTCTGGGGGCTGATAAACTTTCCACAGTCTTTCTGAAGAGAGAAAAGCTCCCCCAAGGCCCCAACATGGGATCTCCTCTTCCACTGGAGTTCCTATGAGCCCATGCAGGACACCAAACTGCTCTTTACTAGTGATCACTTCAGCAAAGAGAGGGAGAACTGCGTGTCTTGCCAATAAGCTTACCTTGCATTGGTGGCCTAATGACTCTAATGTGACAGTGTGGTTGAACGCAGAGTTTCTACAAAAAGTCATATCACCCACTTTTCTCACAGAGATCCAAGAAGTGGATCACCTGTTCATCTGTAACCAGTGAATGGCACAGGGAAGTCCACAATATAAACACAGACTGGCCGACTGGGTGGTTATTTGTTGTTCAGAGAACCACAGTTATATGCATAACTAGCATTTTTGGGAGGATCTTCTGTTCCTAATTATTTCTGATTAATAATAAATAAAGCTATGCCTACATCTAAACCTTACCATTACCTTAAACTCACTGACCAGATGGAAATATTTTGGCTCTTCGTGCTAAATGTAATAAAGCATTTGTATTGGGACTGGGGTGACTGTGAGGACACTGTGCTGTCACTGTGAGGACATCTGGTCCTTTTTGGTGACGAATGGCTAAATGCATGTACACACACACACACACACAAGTATTCCACAAATTTGGGGCCCCCTGCAAGCCACAAGATGTGGCACACACACACACACACCCCAAAAATAGACTTAAGTAATTAAAACTAACAATACAGAAATACCTAAAGACATGGGAAGATGCGCTTACGCCACACTCGTAAGACTGCTTCCCTCGAAGACTTAGAACAGAACTCTGACCAAGCAATCACAACCCTGTTATTTCTGCTCATAAGCGCAATAAGAGTCATGCTGATCATTTACAACACGTTTAAGATTAACCACACACACACTTTTGGTGTTTGGGGGTTTTTTTAACCATGATTTTTGACAAGACAAGAATTGACAGGACTTGACATGACCAATTTTTTTCTGATGAAAGCTTTGAGCTACCAACGAAGAAGGGCATTCGAGCCCTACAGCAAGTTTCTACAGAAGTCTTAATCATTCGTTCATGCTTACAGTTCACAAATTTGCTCACAGGAAGTTGCCGCCGTAGCAAAAACTAATTATTTTCTTTTTTTCAATCGTGTCCGTGTACAAACGTATGGAAAAAGATGGTTCCATCTACTTTAGGGTGAACAAACACTGTAACTAAAAAGATCTAAATATCCGTTACTCATAGTTAGGCAGAAGACCTGTCGCATCTAATCCCACTAACCTAGACCTTAAAAGAAAAGAAAAAAAGAGTGACGTGAGATTTTTAGCACTGATCTGTAAAGGTATGTCTAGCGTACATAAAAAACACCTTACTGTATACGTCACAGTCTTTACAGCCTTGTACTTTGCCCGTGTTTTTACTATACCAATCAATAAAAATTAGTGCAATTTTAAAGCTGTTGACGTTGGAGATTTCGCAGAGACCCAAGAAACTCGTTAACTAAGGGGTCCCTGCATTTGTTTTTTTTCCCCCCATCTAAAAGCCTCATGAATGCATGAAGCAAACACACATTATAACAGGCACACCTCCGTTAACTCGTTAACTTGTGACTTAACACATGGAAATTATTCAGACAGCTAAAACGCAGCAGGTTCATTGCTATCAAATATTACCCACATCAGAGAGGAATGATTTCTAAGATATACTATTTTATCCTGCCGTTAAGTAGTCAGTCGAGTCCCAAAATTAAGAACGCATGGGAAATGGAGTTAGGAGTACAAATAAGTGAAGAGTTTTGGGAACGTGCTATAGATATATATAGATAGATAGATAGATAGGATACGGTCTACCGCGTCTTGCACTCGTCTTGGGCTCATCCAATTCAAATTTTTCCATAGGGACCATTTGTCTAAGTCAAGACTTTCTGTAATATATCCAGAAGTAGAGGACAAGTGTGATAAATGCCATGGCTCTCCCGGTCATCTTGGCCATATGTTTTTTTTTTTCTTTTGCCCTGATCTCTATGGTTTTTGGACTGGTTTCTTTACTATCATGTCCACTTTTCTCAGAGTAGATTTAAAACCTTGCCCATTGATTGCTATATTTGGGATTCCTTATGCCTCAGTTCCATTAAGCTCTGTACAAAAAGATACGATCGCTTTCACATCCCTTAATAGCAAGACGTTCCCTACTGTTGAATTGGAAGTCTGCTAATTATCCATCGATCTCCCAGTGGCTTAAGGACATGATGTTTTTTTTTAAAACTCGAGAAAATAAAATACTCAATGAGGGATTGTACTTACAAGATTAGTTTTTTATTTATATGAATGGCAACCCTTTCTTTAATATTTTATGGATTTACAAGCACTTCCCACTTGAATTTTTTGCCTGTTGTTTGATTTTACAATATATAAGCAACCGGAGATATAGATATATATATATATATATATATATATATATATATATATATATAGGTTGTTTAGTTGATGGTCTTTAATTTTGTTTTTCTTTTCTATACTATGTACGTATGTGTATATGTACGTATAACAATAAAATGAGAATGTATTGTATCTATGTGACAGGAAGTATGTTTTCTTTCTCAATAAAAATATTTTGGAGGAATATATATATATATATATATATATATATATATATATATATATATATATATATAAACTAAGCTTACCTTGACGTGCGTACTTACTCCTTGTTAACCGTGCATTCAGTTAAAGAACAAAACCAGCAGAAATCCTGGGGGTTTTTTTTACTGAGATAGCTGAGATCAATATCACAATCTTAGATTTGGCTACAGTTACCCCAGCAACCCCCATTTCCACAATTACATCACACTGAAACATTGTTTGGCAGTTGGTTGCAAAATTCATTCAGATGAAGGGGGGGGTTTGTGTGTGTGTGTGTGTGTGTGTGTGTTTATTTTTTTTCAGTCAGAACCTATTCAAGATTAGTGTCTGTAGGCTAAAAACCATCAAGATGTCAAATCATTCACTTCAACTGCACTTCAGTAGTTCAGTAGTTTTTATTGACCACTTCAGTAGTCGGTGGCTTGGTGAGCACCTGTTGGTCCAGAGATCAATAAAAGGAGGAAGCGTTTGCTCTCTTTGAGGTGACAAAAAAGAGGGGTCGTTTTTGTTTGTTTGTTTGTTTTTGGGTTTTTTTGGGGGGGGGGGGGGGGCTCCTGTGTCCTCCACCCTGGAGGATGATTTAGGAGTGCTTGAAAGTTGCAAAAGAGCACTTAGCCTAATAAAAAATAACCACACAGGAGTGGATGTGGTCCAGAAATGTGTGTGCAACTAGGAGAAACTTTTGGAAAGGAACCCTCTAGTTTTTCCATCATTCATATCTGAACTTCACTCAAAGTGAAGGCAAGTCCAAGTCGAACTATGAGAGGGGGGGGGACGGAGATGGGGGGGACGCTACAAAATACTGGGGAAATAATCACAGGCTGCAAGAAACGCTCGAAGACGGACACGTTAAATTCCTATAAACGTTTGAGGGAAGCCTTACCTGGCCCAGGTTCGAGTAACCGTATGTGCTTGCTATCTGATCGGCCACCTCGCTCCCGCCGGCTATGCGAACCGCCCAGTGGTTGGTGTAGACGCGAGCTCGCGGACACGCGAAGCCGAAGCACAGCGCGAGGACGCACAGCGAGCCCAAGCGCCGCAAAGCCCCGTCCACGACCATGTTTATTCCCCGCGTCCGCTCTTCTCTCGACTCCCTCTCAGGAAAACAGCCAAACTTGGTCTTGCCGCAAAGCAGGGATTCTCATAGAAGTGCGCGCTTGACCTCCACATATACTCCAAAAGAGAGCGAGAGTCGAGAAGCTCGGAATCCTCAGTTCGTGTGTGTGTGTGTGTGTGTGTGTGTGTGTGTGTGTGTGTGTGTGTGTGATGTTCAGCCTCACAGCGCATCGACCGTTTAGCCCAACGCGGCGGTGCTCCGCACTCCGACGGAGAGCCAAGTGTGTTTTGCGCAGCTTCGGTCAAATTTTGATGCTTTCAAGAAGACGGTGCCGTTAGTTCTCTCTGCCCCCCCTCCTGGGTTTTTTTTTTCTTTTTTTTTTTTTCTTTTTTTTTTTTGGTAAAGTGGAGGTAGGGCTTATAGCGCCTCCCTCAAATAACTAGCGACACTCCGTGGAGTAGCTTAAGGGAAACGCGCCCGCGGGGTTTAAGTAGTCTCCGCAGGGTCTTAAACACACACCAGGTATCGTCCTTCAGCTGCCTCTGACACGCGAAGAACACACACTTTGTTAAACCAGTGTCTCAGCTCCTAATTTGTACGTGTGCGTGTGTGTGTGTGTGTTAGCCAATATTCAAAAACTCCAGTTCACTTGATCTAACCAGCCATAAATACCTTGTGTTATCATTAGGGTTGATTATAACAGACAAAAAGTGTCACGGTTGATATGGTGAAGAGAGTTTCAGTGCTTTGTACAAGGGCGTTAAGCCGGGTTGTTAAACACGCTGTGCGATTTTGGATATGATTTGGTCGTCTGAGACAAATTTTCACAATCCTAAATGATACCTATAATCCTAGGCTAAAACCTGTAGTCTTTTGTCAGTAGTTTGTCACGTTCCCCGACGGCCGATTAATGGCCCTTGCGATCAAATTTGAGGCACAGTCCTCCGTACGAGTCTTCTTGCGTGCGTACGTTTTTCACGTCTAGACTGTCGTATAATCTGACATTAACGACAACTGAGATCCTACAGTGTGACGTGGCTTACAGCGGGGATTGACTATTAGAAATCGTATAGTGTGCACCCGGGTTTAGTTCCTATTTCCAGTTATCGCTTACATTATAGCAGCTGTATATAGTTGTAGGCTAATCTCACCATCCTTTCTTTCTCTATCTCACTCTCTCTCTCTCTAAAAAAAAAAAATAAGAATAATAAATGCTGCTTGTCATGTTACATAGAAACCGGAAAGCACAAACTCTTCTGTCACTGAACACTTGAGTCTCATGGATGCTCTGTAACATTAGTCTATGTTTAACAAAGGTCTGTTATAAAAAAAAAAATTAAATAAAAGGTTTTAAATGGTGAAGTCGTTCGTTAATAAATTTTAAAAAACTGTGATTGTTGGCGAATTATTGTGGTAAAAGACAAACAGCGGTGTTTGAAGGTTTGTGAAGGATTTAGAATTTTCTATATATCTGCATAAATATGAACTAAAACATAGATCAAGTGAACCCACTTAAACAAAGAAGGCAAAAATATTAAACTTGGTCATTTGTTTATTGAGGACAAGCCAAGGGGATGTTGGAAATTTATTTATTTAATTTTTTATCAGATGAAACCTAAATAGAACTTTTTTGGTTTCAATGAGCAGTGTTATGTTTGGAGAAAGGAAAACACTGCATTCCAGCATCTGTGAAACATGCTGGTGGTAGTATCATGGTTTGGGCCTGTTTTACTGCATCTGGGTCAGGAGGACTTGCCATCATTGATGGAACAATGTTTTCTGAATTGTACCAGTGAATTCTAAAGGAAAATGTCAGGACATCCTGTCCATGAACTGAATCTCAAGAGAAAGTGGGTCATGCAGCAAAACAATGACCCTAAGCACACAAGTCGTTCTACCAAAGAACAGTTAAAGAAGAATACAGTTAATGTTTTGGACTGGCCAAGTTAAAGTCCTGACCTTAATCCAATAGAATTGTTGTGGAAAGACCTGAAGCAAGCATGTGAGGAAACCCACCAACATCCCAGAGTCGAAACTGTTCTGTACTGAGGAACGGGCTAAAATTCCTCCGAGCCGATGTGCAGGACTGATCAACAGTTACCGGAAACGTTTAGTTGCAGTTATTGCTGCACAACCGGGGTCACACCAGATACTAAAAGCAAAGGTTCACATACTTTTGCCACTCACAGATATTGGATCATTTTCCTCGATAAATAAATGACCAAGTGTAATATTTTTGTCTCATTTGTTTTATTGTGTTGATGATGTTATATTAATACAGAAATACAGAACATTCTAAAGGGTTCACAAACTTTCAAGCACCACTGTATTTCCAACATGCAAACTAAAAAGCAACTCAACAATCAAGTTTAAAGTTTGTTTAGCTTATTTTTTGTATTTAAAAAAAACTATATTATTTTTTATAAGAATAAGAATTATTATTATTATTATTATTATTAATATTATTATTATTATTATTATTATTATTATTATTATTATTACTATTATTATTATTATTATTATCATTATTATTTTAGCAGTTGCACCTGGACTGGTGTCCCATCCATGGTGTGTCCCCTTCTCATGCCCAGTGTTCCTAGTATAGACTCCATCCATCATCACCTTGACCAGTATTAACCAGTTGCTCAAGATCACTGTTGCTACACACCCTTAGTTGTCAGTAAAGTACACCTGCCTTACATCTACACTCACTGGCCGTTTTATCAGGTAATCCTATGCTCTTTGTAGGTATACAGTTGCAATGAAATGGGATAATCACTGACCTGACCAAGTATTTTTTTAAGCACAGCAGTGACACTGATGTGACAGTACCATAATAGTAGATGTTGTGCTGATATGATTTTTAAACACCCTAATTTCACTGCTGGACAGCACAATTGCACAATAGGTAGCATTGCCACCTTACAGCTCCAGGGTTCAAATCTGAACTCGGGTTACTGTCTGTGTCGCGTTTCACATGTTCTCCCAGTGTTCACATTTGTTTCCTCCAAGTTCGATGAGTTCCACAGTCCATAAACATGCAGGTCGGCAGATAAGCAACACTGAATTGCCCATTGGTGTGTGAATGTGTGTGGGTATGGTGCCTTGCAATGGAATTGGTGTCCCATCGGGGGTGAATTCTCTTGCCTTACTCCCATTGTTACTGGGACAGGCTCTGGCTCCACCTTGACCCTGAGCAGGATAAAGTGGCTACTGAAGATGAATGAATTTCACCGATGGGTTAAGAAACAGTCCACCGAATAAAAATATCCATCCAACAGCAGGCCTTTTGTATGGAAAAATTGGTTGTAATAAATAAGCTATTAATTGTCAATGTACAACTAGTACAACCACCCAGATACGTGTGTCTTCTAAAGTGGGCTATGAAGAGTTTTTCCCCTTATCCATTTATGAGCATAATCTGTTCACTGGGTGGGAAGGAAGGGATTATTCTCTCAGCTGTCACTAGTCAGTTATAGGCACCTGTGAGAGCATTCCTCTTCAAATGTGTAGGGGTGCCCTGTGATGTTGCATGAATAGATGCACTGGCGAAGCTGCATATGTCTCAGAGGAAGAAAGTGTTGACCCTCACCCTCCCAATTAGGTAGCTGTTGTTCAATAGGGGAGAACTAGTGAGTGGAAATGGGCAATGACCAAACTGGGTAATGGATCAAATGAATACACAAGCATTAGTTAGACACACTACCATGCCTCTTCTGGATTGAGAATTGTCCACCTCCACAATAATTTTAGGTCATCTTTGGGCTTTTTCCATTGAGGAACATAATCAGGGTGACTTGTCAAATTGTACCAAACCACAGATGGGCTTAAAGCTAATTGCGACAGTAGAGTGCACCTAGTTGAAAGGGTTACTTGATTAAAAGGCCAAGAGTGTAGATATAAGTTAGGTGTACCTAAACTGGCAACTGTGTATAATTACTATATAATACACCGTATCGTACTCGCTGTATATACGTACTATTTTACGTATACGTTTTGGGCATCATCGGAAAATATTTCACTTTGATTGATTGTTTGTTTTGGCAACAGTTGCCTAGTTACAGTACCTCGACAGCACATGCGAGCAAATCCCCATTAATTACAGCCAGTTTCTCCTACAAGAGAAGATACGAATTTCGCACATCCTTGTAAAACGACATTAAAGGGATGCCATTCGTTGTGAGAGTGTGAGAGTGATTTAAAGCAGTAAAGAGCTGGTGAAAAACATACACACGTGAAAACTGTGCAGCGAAATCAACTATCCAGCTCACGCAGGAAGCGAACAGGCCCATTCAGCTGACTCGCTACCGGGTGGTTAGGAGGTGGGGTGGGGTGTGTTGGGGGGGCTTGCAAATCCATGTGACAACCCTTTACCTCGAGAGCCAAACTCCCCCCACTCCCCTCAAGTGTCTCCTTTTTGTCTATAGTATCCGAGGACGGCTAGCAGTGACAACTCACACCCGCACACCCCCTCCAGCATTCCACCGCACATTCCTACTGACGCTCCACGCGATGGCTGAGATTTTGAGAAGAATTAAAAGAAGCAATGAAGCGTGTATTTTTTTCTTTCTTTTTTTTTTTTTCAAAACAACTACAACCAGAGGATCTTTATATATATATATATATATATATATATATATATATATATATATATATATATAATTTATTTACTTATTTTAATCTAGACCACTTAAAAAATCCCCCTGAATTCCTCTGGATTTTACTTGGCCAGGGAGAATCTGGCCTCCAAAAATACTAGGGGAAAATCCTTTTAAAGAGAGGCCCCTTTTTGCTCAATTAGTGTGTAGCTTTATTTAGACGTGCAGCATAGACTGCTCTCATTGACCTGTATGTGCAAGCGGGACGGGCAGCAGGAAAACAAGCTGGTGTAGACACAATAGAGGCTCTGTGGTCCATCACTGTACCACAGGGTCCTCTGATCCTGGCAGGTGGAATATCCAACAAACCGTAACACAGAAGGTGGTCCCCAAAATGGTTCTGCAATTGGCCACAATGTTGAGGCCTGCTATGAGTATTTTATTGTAAGCAATTATTATTATATTTTTTTCCCCTTAAACCCTTTATTGTAGTTTGATCATGTTTTCTTTTCCATTAGGGTTGGGAATACAATATTACCACAAAATGGCTGGACCAGAAACTGAGCGCTGAAATAAAGTTAATAGGTAGTGCTTGATTGTGTAACTATAGAACAATTAACATGTTGGATTTTAAATGAGATGCTTATTCAACTTTAATGGTAAATAGTTCTATGTTTTGGATAGAAAGATATGTCTGGTATAGAATTAGTATTAAACTGCTAGACCTTATAAACATGATCAAATGTTTTGGTGTGTGTGTGTGGGTGTGAGAGAGAGAGAGAGAGAGAGAGACTGAAAGATGATACTGCAGATGAATGATTCCTCTGGATGTAATGTAAAGAAGAAGATGCTCTGTGAAAGAACACAAACATTATAAAAAAACTGTTTAGTACTAAGGGATGCTGGCTTAATGAGAGCTGACTAATATAATGAGAGCCACACATAGAGTAAAACCAAAGCCATACTACTGTTAATGCATTCAGGACCAAAGAATTGGATTGATTTGTTCAGAGACTTTGAGGATAGCTGGTCTGATGACTGGAAGTGAGTGCACATCGTGTATGTTTAGTGTACACAAACAACGAATGTGGGTACAAAGATCATGCGAATGTATGACCCCCAGTACATCAATAAATAGTCATAGGCTTGTTTACAGCTAGAATGTTTGTCCTGAACTTCATCCAGTTTAATACTACATAAAGAGTACATCGAGGTCCAAATGTAAAGAAGGGTTGTCTTTCGTTAGTTTTATTATTAATATTCGGCTTTTTGTTTTAAAAATAAAAAAAAAAATGCCACAGCTATATGGTATGCCTGCAATAAAAGTCACCCAGTGATCATCCTTTAGACAATGCTTTGAGAAAGATTGGTTTTGACTATTTTAATTGGTGGAAGAAAACTCCAAAAGCTGTTAAAATATCAATCAACACATCCAGGGCCAGATTTGAGAAAAAAATCCAGAAAAGTTGACAATTCCATAATTTTGCCACAATAGGTCTAGAACAGTTGATGGAAGAAGTTCTATACAAGTGTCTTGAGTCTTGTTAAATATTTCAGGAAGAGACTCAGTACTGTTTCCTCTCCATATAGTAATTGTGGGGGCGGCGATCGTCTTAGAAAAACGAAAAGGTTACTATAAAATGATACAGCATCCCCATATGTTTCAACTACAAATATGTTGAAATATTTGTCCCTTCTCAAGGAGAGTTAGAAAGTCATTGATACCCAGCATTAGCCACACATAACGTGTGTACTTTGAATGCATACGTGTATACATAATCCTTTTGGTTAATATTTTGAAACAGATATTCCATAAATGTACTGCTTTCGCAGCATATATAACAAAAAGATGGCTTCAGTAGGAAGCTGTTAGGTGTTGGTAGCTGCAGGACGAAACTAGTTCATATTCTTAGCTGTTTAGTGGGTGGCTGTGGTAGAGTGGTAGAGCGGGTTGTCCACTAATCGTAGGGTTGGAGGTTCGATTCCCGGCCCACATGACTCCACATGCAGAAGTGTCCTTGGGCAAGACACTGAACCCCAAGTTGCCCCCGATGGCAAGTTAGCGCCTTGCATGGCAGCTCTGCTACCATTGGTGTGTGTGTGAATGGGTGAATGAGACAACGTGTAAAGAGCTTTGGATAAAAGCGCTATATACGTGCAGACCATTTACCATAGTGAGTACCATATATCCTGTGTGATTTCACAGTTCCTAAATTGTAAGAAAAGTTTTTATTAAAAAATAATGAAATAAAAAGGTCTGTGGATTTGATTGTAGAAATAAGTGATCGCATTAGAAGTGTCCACCAGAGCCTGGATACACTGCATTTGTTACTTGGTCAGCAATAACATTGAGACACACTGTGCCATTCAGATCTTATTCAGTTTCTATTCAGGCCCAAGTGTGTGTTGAGAAAAGATTCCCCAAAACACTACATGAACACAACAGTTCTTTAGTGGTCATACCAAACCGGATAGCTCGCCGGACTTTTGTTGCTTGTGCAAAATTCTGATCACTTCATGAGCTTGATGCAACTTTTTCCCACTCCATAATAGTCCAGTTATGCTCAGGTGTGCACTTAAGTAGTGTTTTCTCATCTACAACAGAGACAGTCTTCAAGAGGAAATCTGATAAGCAGTGCGTTGTAAGATGTACACTTTGGAGGTGATTAACTTGGATGGGGCCCAGTCTGTGTGCTTGCAGTGTTCTTTACCATTCTACCTTGACACACTGACTTACAAGTTCTTTGTAACTATGGGGATGTTTTTAACTTTCACTTTAGTTCCCTCTTGTGGTTATGAACAAAACTGCAGGTTCAAAATACTACATGAAACTTGTCCGTGCAAAAAGTAGGAGAAAATGAAAAAGAAAGAAAGACAGAAAGAAAAGCAGAGATGATGATAAAATGATAGGGGATTATAAACCACAGCAGATAAGACTACCTTTCAAGTTCTACCTTAGTACTGCATTTGTATAAGTGATGCTGAAAGATATCTGGCTTCCTTTCAGTTGATAGTTTAAAGGTAGGGACTTCATTATTATTATTATTATTATTATTATTATTATTATTAGGTATAATGTTAGTGATTAATGTAAAATACATAAATTCATGTTTAACACTTTTATCAAACCAAAAAAATTAAGTTTACTTTTTTAAAATTTATTTAATCATTCTGAAATTAATTCAATTATAAAGAGTGCAAACAATCCAACTCCAACACCCTATCATATTACAAGCGTCACCAAGATCTGGAAGCATCAGAATAATTCATCTATATCTATATATAGATATCTATCTATCTATCTATATATATATCTCTATAGATATATATCTATATATATCTATATATATATATCTATATCTATATCTATATATATCTATATATCTATATATATCTATATATATATATATATATATATATAGATAGACAGACAGACAGACAGGGCATTTCTCACTGTTGCTAACAAAATTGAATTTTGAAAAACTCAACATGCTGAAGCAAATAAATGACATCACAAAACCTTTGGATTATTAAAAAAATACACCTTTTATCAGAAGAACAATTACTGAACACAGTTTATAAGGAAGTATGTTGAGAAAAACAAACAAAATTAGCACGATTAGCTGAACAACATGAAAGGACTAGGACGAGAAATTGTTCTTTTTTTTAAAAAAAAAAAGTGTTAAGGGTTTGTCTGGCCTAAATAAACCAGCTATAAAAAATATATTTAATCGGTAATCAGAGCTGCTAAAGTGAGGTGGGGATACGTTTGATGCGTGTGGATAACTTACAGAGCTCTCTCCAGACATCAGGGTTGATAAATTGAAAAAAGATGAAGCAAACTCATTGAAACTAGTGTCTCATCGTTACTGATTCTGTTCCATCAGTTAATAATGGCTTTAAAATATACTACGTGGAAGTGTTAACCACAGTACTTAATACAACACAGGATAAATTACTTTAAATATTCTTAAAAATAATTTATTTTTTTTAAATCCCCTTAACTCAGAAATACGACTGGCAGTTGGTATTTGCAACAAAATAGTTAGTTTTTTTTTTTTTAAACCATTAATAACAATATTAATAATTGTATTTGTCCAACATTTGTACTCTGCTTGACTGCAAACACACTCATGAAAGAAATAACCAACAAAGCGAAGGGTTGAATAGCTCAGAACCTTTATTTAGAGGGCAACAGGAGTTCAATATAAAACTTGTGGGTCTGTGTGTGTGAACTTTTTGAACCAGCGGAAAGGAGAACAGCATTCAGACATCTTTTCCCTATAACTGTGGCATAGCCCAACTGTGTAACAATTCAAGCATTTAATGCTTTAATTTCCTTAAAATGAACCTCTCCTGAAATCCGCCCCCCATCTTTTGCCTTCCTCCTCCTCTTTCACAACTCAAGCGCTCATCGAAGTTATTTGTCCCCATCGTCCTCAAAAGTTTTCCGTTCTCGCTACATCTTTGCAGTTTTTAAAAAGTAAACAAAAAGCAGAATATCCTTCAAAAAAATAAAATGGCGCGAGCACAACTCATGTTCGGGCTTTAACATTTACAGTATATATAAATACTTACATTAATATTTTACATGAAAAACCTAATTTTGGAGAAGAAAAAAAAAACACAAAAAAAAGAAATAGGCAGAGGAAAACTTTGGAGGGAGGGGTCAGGGAGAGATTATGTGTGTGTGTGTGTGTGTGTGTGTCTGTCTCAAGCCAGCAGCAGGACTGAAGAATGAGATTTGGACTGTTATCCAGTATGAAGTCAGTTGGCCCAGTAGGGGGAGCTGTAGCTGGACTTGCCCTGGCTCTTCTGCATGCTGCTGGACTGACTGCGCTGAACCTGCAAGGAAACAAAACAAAACAAAAAAAAACAAAAAACAAACAAAAAAACACACCACACACGACACACATTACCCTTTTGCTCACAGAAACGATTTATTTCCACATTTTACAAGAGCTAAATTATCCTTCAGCGCTACCGTTACTGTGTGACGCACTGATTGGGAAAGCAGTCCTTTCACTGCACAGAGCAAAAGCATCTTTTCATTATACACTGGTATGGACTTGTGAACAGTAACTTTTATGCTTCCAAAATCAGGAAAACAATGTACCGAAGAAAAACTACAGCCATGATGGTGTCCTATGTATAGGATAAAGATATAGCACTTCTTGGTCACTAGCAGTGTTAAACTACATTTTCTGCTGAATGAATGACAGCAAAGAACGCTTCAGGTTATTTTTTTCCCCCTGAACTTGCATGTTAAGAAAGAGGTTGGAAATTTAATCAGCAAAGTCTAACGTTATTAAATTGTCCAAACTGAATGGTTAAGTTGCAGTAGAAATTTCTAATTTCTGCTTAATCCTAAAGTGTAAAAGTGTGTGTACCTGTGTGTCCTGGGCCACGTGGTGGTGTAAAAGCTGAGAGGGAGGCTGCTGATGGGGGGGCAGGATGTGGAGGAAAGGTGCAGGGGCATAGCCAGGGGCTCCTCCAGGGTTCAGGGGTCCAGTGCCTCCCAAAGCAGAGGGAAGGCTGAACGTTGCCGGGGTCGCCGTGGGGAAACCCTGTTTATCAAATGACTATGTTCAAAAGAAAAGAAACAGGAGGGGGGAAAAAAATAAAAAAATAAAAATAATAAAAATAAATAAATAACCCCCCCCACAGGTTTCCACTTTGTCCCATAAAAGGTCAACTGTTCCTAGATAATAGAAAAGATTTCTAACCAGTTCTTCATGAACCAAATTGTTAACCTATCTGTAAGTTGGCATATTCAACATAAGAAAAGCGTTAGTAACACTCATCTCTCTCTCAATATCTTTAGAGTCTAACATTTTGAATTTGCATTATGTAGTGAGAATTTTAAACACGTATTGATTGGATATTATCTGTCCCAGTGGAGCGAAAAATAGGTTGAAAAAAACCCCACTAAGATTCATTTAGGTTGGAGAAAAGAGATCCAGTTTAAGAGCTGTAATTATGTATGTAATGTGCTAAACATTTATTTTTTTAAATTAATTGTCTTTGGGTGTAGCTTCTTACCTGCGTCTTGCTGTACATAGCTGCACCAAGATCAGAGCCAGCAGAGCCCGACAGTCCAGGTGCTGTGGAGAGGCAGGTTTAGGTCAGCTGCCATTGTATTTCTATTCCTCATATTGCAACATAATCATACTTTACATTAGGGGTAAACATGTTGGTATGCTTGCAAAGACTTGTATTTAATTAGGCTTTGAGAAAGAAAGAGACCTTTTCCTGTGCTGTTGCTTGGCTTGGCTTGTGATTGAGCGCTGCCACCATATCCTTTCCCATAATCTCCTCCAGCATGAGATTGAGACAGGTCGTCATAACCTGTGTAATAGAAAAAGTTTCAAAAGCAGCTACTTTTAAAAGTTACACAAAGATGTTCCTCGATGAGATTTTAAACTGCAATGTTTAACCGGTCCCTTGTGACCGATGCGGACCTGAAGCATAGGTGTGTCCGCCATAACCAGCCTGGTGCTGGTACTGTGCGTGCTGCTTGGCTGAGGCAGGTGGCATGAAGACGGTGGGGCCGTACTGGAAGGCACTGGGCACACCTGGCATGCCAGCATAGTAGGGCAGGCTGGTATAGCCATACCCAGGGGGCAGAGGAGGATTCAGGAAGGCCTGGCCAGGGTTCTGTGGGGCCTGTGTTTGGGGAGGAACTGTGCCAGGCTCAGACTGTGAGGGGGCAACTGACGAGAGGCTGGTGGTGGGTGCCGGGGAGGGCGCGTCACCACGAGCAAACTTAGTAGCTTCACCTACAGAGTGCAGTAAGAGAACAAAGATTACACAAACTCCATACAACACGGCACTCTGCTCTTATAAGAGCGTTTTTAATACAATTTTCAAAATGTGGTACTCCAAGATGGACAGTCACCTGAGTAAGGGTTGTTTGATAATCCTCCGTCTCTGGCAGCAAGGGTTGTTGTACCAGGAAAGGCAGTGATTCCATAATAATCCTACAGAATCACAACAGCACAAAAATTAGCACACAAACACTACAACACAAAATTCAGCTACACAGTAATCATTCACAGCAGCTAAAAGCAGCCTATACACATCGGCAACATTTTTAAAACTATAAAAAAAAAAAATTAGCATAAACAATACTTTTCTTCCATAATGCATCTGGAATATGATAGCCACAGTTTTTCAGAACTAGCCTACTTGCAAAGCTGGGCCACTGCTACAAAATACTTACAATGGGTAGCCGAGACTGCATCATCTGCAAGTCTTCATAGCCATAAATCTGCTTTAAACAAGAGAAGAAGAAAAAAAATAAAAAAAGAAAAAGACTGCTTTTAATATTCCACCACACCAAACTTGTTTATCACAACAGACAGGGAGCTAAAAAAAAAATCCATTACACAAGGCTGATTAAAAGAGCTGAAACATTATACAAATAACTGACAAAAAAAAATTAAAGTAAATAAAACTGGGCAGGACTTACGGGATAGGCAGGAAGCAGTCCTCCAGGTCCCATGATGTACTGATTAGCCAACAGTGGAGGCAAACCTTGAGCCAGGTTGGGTGGTGCTTTGCCTGAGGAGAAACACAAAGACTCAGCACTTATAAAGAACTACAGGCAGATTAGATATACTGCTACTGCATGAATAACAGCAATCTATTTCCGCATTATTTACCAGAGGTGGTGGTGGTAGTCTGCAATGGTGCGGAACGCCCTGTGGATGGAGCCGAGGGGCCGTTGGTGGACAGGCCCGGTGCGCCATTGCTCAGGCAATTTGAGGTAAGAACTGAGCCTGAGAAGGCAGACAGACTCCCGCTGACATCACTGGCCACCTGAGACTAAGGAGAAGAAAAATAACATCCACCATATAATAATAAACAATATAAAAATGCTGTTAGGTAGGCAAGGGTGAAAAGAGAAAAAGTACTTACACCGAGGCCAGTAGTGGCAGGTACAGCAGATCCTAACGTAGTTCCACTGCTCACATGACTAATTTAACCAAAATAAAAAAGGAGGAAGAGAAATCATCAATAAAGAAAGAATGATCCCCCAGATTCTCTGCAAAAAACACATCAGGAGTGCAACAGCTACACGGCGTGAATGTACCTGCTGAGGGAGGGAAGAGCGGCACTGGGTGTCGGGGCTGGTGCAGACGACGAGGATGATGGTAAGGATGACACGGCCATGCTGTTCTCAGAGGACAATGCTGTAGACATGGACTGAGGAGTGCTTGAGAGGACAGCTACAAAGACAGACAGATGTGTTGAAAATCTAAATCCATGCAAAACGTCAGCCCTTCCTTCGAGTCTAATTGAATTCGGCTTCAAATGCCTGCGGCGTTTAACCAACTTGACTATTTTTAGCTCATGAGGTATTCACACTTGCAGTTTAATTCCCAACAGAATCGACTATATACTGCCCCCTGGACTAGGCTCGCACTACTTTTTTTTTTTTTTATTACAGTACTAATGAGAGTTTTTTGGGTGTAGATTTGATGGCGAGTTGATGCTTTAGCACTAAAGACGTACCATCTTGTGTAGTGGAGGGCCGTACTTCACCGAATCCGTTCTGTGGGCAAAAGTGAACAATCCATTAAGTTTACAAAAAAAAAAAAAAAAGTTAGTCTCCAAGAAATTAGCAGAGTCAAAAATCAGCATTACTATCTTTTAAATATACACATAGAGAACAAAATAAGAGGTAAGGCACGAAATCAGTAACGTTCAGTAACGCCAAAAATATTTAGTGTGAAATGTGAATAAGATAAGCAGCCATGCTGTTTGCCCTACAGTCAGAGGGGTGGAAGAAGTGGTGGTGGGTTCCTTGTGCAGACTGGAAGTGGTTGGTACAGGGGCTGGGGCTGTGGGTAACCCCAGAGATGGAGAGGTATATCTGGGCTCCATTGTTGCTGTAGGTAGGGCAGGAGGAAGACCAGCCACTGGCTCACTGAAAGGACAAGAATGATGGTTACCAATTAAAGCTGGGGTGAAGTTGCCCAGTTTCACATGCGAGCATGTTCTTACCCGACAGTGCTCGATTTGGAGTACAGGTTGCTCTGGGTTTGAGTGAGAGGAGGAGCAGGCTCCTGGCTGCTTGTTTCGAACTGTCCAGTTCTTTCTACAGCAGCCTCAGAAGCAAAGTCCAGGGCACCAAACTGCACATTCAGCCCAGACACATCAGCAGAGCCTGGCATCTCCACTGCTGAAGAAGGTATCTGGAAATCCAGACAGACAATTACTGATTTTCTCAAATTTATTTTATCCCCCCACCCCTTCCGTAAAACTCCATAAACCATATTGCCAACTGAATCGTCCATGCTGAAATAAGTATCATTTTAATTTATAGAGAACAAGGATTATTAAATAAGTGGTTAAACATGTCATTAGCTGAAAGAAAGGGCATCCTCACAGCAACACCTTTTCAGCCTTTTTCACTCACTGCATTCTTAGTAATTGATCTATATAATACACCACATGCACCTATTAGGAATCTACCCTGAGAATGTTTTGCTGCAAAATGCTAATCATCTTCATCAGGCTCGCTAAATCGAGTGCTACAGTATTTATTGAAAAGAACAAGACATCAACATCCACGTTTCAGACTCTTACTTTGGAGGGTGGGGGCATTCTGCGTCTCAGGGGTCTGATTTGTTTGGGCTGATGGGATTCTATGCCCGGGGGGGCACTGGTCTCTCCGAGGGGTTTCAGGACAGGTGAAGTGATGTCTTGAAGGGGCAGGGAGGGAGAGGGGTTTCGGCCCTGAGCCGGCAGGTCCGATAGGAGTGTGGGGTTCTGTTGCTGGGTCAGCTGACTGAGGATGGGGGAGGGGTCAGGCTGGGTCTTCAGATCCACTGGGGAAGAAACAGATAAGACATTCAGCACAGTCTGTTTGAACTATAGTGATGTCACCCTAATAAACTATAGTATTGCATTCACTTTTGGTACAAATAATCTAAATTATTGTACAGCACAATAATTAAACTTTAGTCCAAATCTTCTTGACTGAGTTTTTATTTTTATTATTATTTTACACTGTTGTAAAAATAAGGATGAGGCAATGAAAATGAGCTCTATAGTGCATCAAGGCTTTTTTTTAGAAGAATATGAAGAAGCCTTTATTTGACACATATACACATTACTACACAGTGAAATTCTTTTCATCGCATATCCCAACTTTTTAGAAAGTCGGGGTCAGAGCACAGGGTCAGCCATGATACTGCACCCCTGGAGCAGAGAGGGTTAAGGGCCTTGTACAAGGGCCCAACAGCGGCAGCTTGGCAGTTCTGGGGCTTGAATCACCCGATTATCTTATCATGATTTATTTCATATACTTTTACATTTTTTTAAAGATCATCCAGACTGAAAGAATATACAGGTTGTTTTTTTTTGTATAAGCATCTATGTCCAGGGATGGACAACTCAAATTCATTAGCTGACCTACAAGGAAAGAAAATACGGACAGCGTGCTTGCCAGGTGCAATGTATTGGTTTCCAGGAAACGTAATTAGCTAAGCCAACAAATCGCCAATGTAATATAACTCCGAGAGCATTAATCCTGTAATTCTGCATTGCCATAGTCCTTAATCCATCATGATAATAGCTTTGATGTAGCACCTCATGTACATTAATGCAACAGCAGCATGTTTTTGGCTGATATTTCAGCTACGAGTTCAGAATGGGAGGAGAATGGGGAGGTGGGGAGAATAAGTCCACTAAAACCACCCACCAACCAGAGAGGCAACTACAAACAAAAACCTAATAGCCAACACATAGTTTGTCTAAGACACCCAGGCTGGTATTCACCCTGAGCATGATACTGGAATATTATTTCAGTTACGTTATAACCCTCTAGCTAAGCCTCTGATTTCTTGATGAGTTCAGACACTGATGTTACAAAGCTGTAATAAAGCAGTTTTATAAACATAGTGTGTGTGTGTGTCCAAGTGTTTAAGCTGCTACTCACTGTGAGTCACCGTAACAGGGATCTCAGCTTTGGGTTCATTCAAAGCTAAGGCTGCAGGTGCAGTAGGGGGAGGAGAACTGGATTCTCCAACAGGGCTGCCATTGGTCAGGGCAACCGGCATCTGATTGGACAGAGGCGAGATGTGGGGGACACTGACTGGCTCGGTTTTCTGTACATCAGGCTGAAGTGGTCTGGAGCCCAAGAACTAATGAAAAATGAGCAGGGGGGAAGGAGATCATTTTTTTTTTTAATCGAGGTGTTTAATATATCATATACACCCATACCTTATTTAGTGACAATATCTAGACATGTATCCCTTGTACTTCTCTTAAAACTAAAAGCCCTAGCTGGGAAAAGTTTTATTATATAAAACAAACTGCTCGTGCCCTGCCTGTAGAATGATCCCTGTCTACTTGCCTGGACAAATGGAGCAATGCAGTACTGAGGTGCATTGCTTTCATTCTTTTAACTATATGAAAGGCAGACAAGCTCCAGCTGGTTCAGAAAGGAAGGTTTCCTTTTCAGTGTATGACCAACTGCATATTACATTACTTCCTTTAACAATCAAGAAAAATGAAGATTAGGCTTGGTGAAAACCGAATAAACACACCAGAAGTATGACTTGAAAATTTTGAAAAATATCCTCAAGTAGCTCAAAAGCATGTAGTGTTGGATAAATAAGGCGGTCCCGTATATAGTCGGCAAGTTTCAGACCACAGAAACAATTAACCAAATGAACGCAACCACAATACGCCTTCCAAGTGCGTGTCCTCACCGAGGCGGCGTGGGCGTAGGTGACAGCAGCAGCAGAAGCATAGCTGTTGGCAGCAGCTGAGGCATAGCTGTGTGTCTGTGTGCGAGCTGGGTGTTGTTGAGAGTTGGTAAACACCAGGCTCTGTGTGAGCGGCTCTGGGGACGACGGCTCCAACCCAGCCAGATCAGAGTCCACTTCTGCTGCTTTAGGCAACAGAGAACTCAGATCCACCCTGCAGGATGGAAAAATTTGCCTTAGACTTCCATTATGAGAGAGGTTTGAGGCAAAATGTTTTCAATTTACAGGGAAATCTTTCATGTCTGTAATAAGCACCCACATGCTATACATGAGGTGACAAGATTAGGTTTAAAAATGCTGGAGTGCTTCTTTAATGTGTTGAAGCAGAGCTCTTACCCCTGTCCAGGTGTTGTGTGGTTCTGGGAAGCAAGCGCAAAGGAGGCAGTGAACACTTTGGTCTCAGAAAGCTGTTGGAAGAAAAAAGGAAAATAGTCACACATAAGCAAAGGCTAAAACATTACAAATTTAAGAAAAAAAAAAAAACAAAACAAAAAGACAGAACAATCAATAATCCTACATTCACACCACCAAAGCTGTCGTTGCTTGCAGGTATTCACTGCCTCACAGCGTTATGAGAAATGGGAGTAGTTTCTTATATAGGTGATAATGTTATATAAAAGTTAATTATGCTAGGCTTTGTACATGTTTCATTGGGATATTAGCAAAACTCAAACTGTTCTAGCTACGTACGCTCACTAAAGGCGCCAACGATTTCCGCTACTCCCTTCCAAGCCTTCGTTTGGATTTGTTGCTTTACCACGTTTTATAAAATGAAAAGTCGCCCGTCTGTTTGTCACTTGCTAGTGTGAACGTAGGATTAAACAGCAAAGAAATTAAGTCACCCACATCTTCATTCCAGTCTTCTGCAGCCCAGTCTTCCAGGTTGTTTCTCCAGCTTCCTAATATGTACAGAGCAATGCCCAAGTTCACAAAAACTACTATGTTCAAATGCAGACAACCATTCGGATCATTCTGCTGCATCTATGGACATGATTCCTATAAAAACCGAGACAGAGAATAGGGTACCTGCTCCGTCAGTAGTGTCGTTGGCAGTCTCTCCTGGATCACCAGAGCCAGTGTAATCAGCAGCGTAGTACGTCCTGCACACCCGAATAGATTAAAGGATGGTACGTTTGATAAGATTTCGGTTCCCACACGTGTGGAAAAAGTACTGAAATTATTAGTTAATATTAAAAGAAGTTAAATGCTAAGCTTCGGATTGCTGAGGCGCTATAGGACTGCAGTCCAACACCACACTATTAGATCCACGGTTCTAGCAGGACTTCCTCCCATTTATATATATATAAAAAAAATTAACACAGACATCAACAACGGACCGGCGATTCTCACAGGATTACACTTTTATATAGCAAACCATCACAGTTGATGGCTGTGCAAAGGCTGATTACAGGACAGAATCATTGCTAGCAAAGTTATTAGATTAATTACATTTTTCAATCGTCAGGTTTCAAAATCAAATAGATGGTAGTTAGTTAAACCAATCAACCAACCAAGTAAACAGAACAGAGCTTTTAACAAAGACAAGGTGGTTATAAGCAGTCATACCACAGTGCTGTTGAACACTCAAAATTACGCAAGTCCTAAAAGGTCATACATTATTAGTTACAGTTACATTAGCGCTTTTCTAGACACTCAAAGCGCTTTACATGGTAATGGGAGGGGGAATCTCAACCACCATTAGTTTGTAGCATCCACCTGGATGATGCAACAGCAGCCATAGTGCGCTAGAACTCCCACCAAACACCAGCTATTCGTGGAGAGTAGAGAGTGATGTAGTCAATTCAGGGATGACAGAGAATTAGGTTTAATGTATCACCTGAAAGACGGTGCTGTTTTACAGTATAGTGTCCCCGTCACTATACTGGGGTATTAGGCCCCACACAGACCACAGGATGGGTGCCCCCTGCTGGCCTCACTAATAGCACTTCCATCAGCATCCTTAGTTTTACTCAGGAGGTCTCCCATCCAGGTACTGGCCAGGCTCAACCCTGCTTAGCTTCATTAGGAAACCAGGTGAGAACTGGGCTGGATGAACAAATTTGTTTTTACATTGCTCAGGGACTCAAGCTGAAATAGCCTTGTGTCGGTCAGTGACTGACAACACTTGAGAAGGGGACACCCCTCTCTCTTAACATGGAGATAAAGTCCAGCTCTACAGCAAGCAATTATTAAATTTATTACGGCCATGGCAAAGACCAGTCTCACAAGGCGTGAGATTTTATTGTGATAAAATTACGTTGTGATTAGCCATTACCATGAGTGACATTACGGATGTAGCTTGTTAAGCTTTTTGGTCTTCTAGTTTGTAGCTAGTTAAACCGAAACATTTCCTAATTAAACAGGCTACTATTTAATTTAAAAACAAACAAATAAATATTCACACACTTTAAATAAAAAAATTCAGATAAACAATTTGACCACATGTGCTATTACTGCTTGACGGCATCGTACCTATATTGTACCTGAAGAGTGCGCTTTTACATTACAATCACTCCTCACTGATAAGGGACAGCAATAAGGCTGTGGAGAGGAAGTAACATCTAGGCAAAGTAGGGCAGATGACTTCTACTCACCCTATTCCCTGAGAGAACCTATTCACACCATCTCCTCGGCCTCTTCCTCGCCCTCCTGCACCTAAACACAGATAAGAGGACACGGTTAATCACAGAATACCAAACACTGTAGGGTTTCTGCCAGCAGTTTAGAACCAGCACAGGCCAATGTGCAACCTACAAACCTTTGTCCAATAAAACCCTTTTCAAAATTTCCCCCAATCCCACAAATGCCAGATTCTTTCACAAAGTCCTGCCTGTAGAAAATTCACATATAAATAAAAAAAAGGTACACATTCTCTTAACTAGGAACACCGGGGAAGTTAAAGGGGGGCATCGAACGCACTGCCACCATTTCTTATTCTTTGCCTGGCTTTCGTCATACGTTCCCCGGCGAGTCTCCTCCTGGCCGCAGCTGCTCTACTCAATGCATTCCTCTGACCGTGTGGCCTGCTAATGACGGTTACAGCGTGACACAAATAGCAACATTGCAACAACCCCCTTTCCACAACTCCAAGCACCAACTGTGGGGTCCTGGCTGAAAACAGTGTTATCACTACTTGTTTATCTAGGCTTCGGAGTTGCACTGTAGAGCAATGATTTGTCCAACGATTGTAAAAGTGTAGGCTTTGGTTATATTTAGTTTGTAAGGAGGTTGCATCAAGTGCTTAAAGAAGGAAGAAATGTTTTTAAAATGGTTATATAAGAGACTGGCATTATTGGCATAATCCCAAAGAAGCCCAAGACAAAGACAATAGACAAGGGTGTGAATTTCTAAGTTAATCCTCTGTGTGTGTGTTCACGTGTGCACTGACCTCTCCCTCTTCCTCTGCGCCCGCGCTCTCCTCTTTCTCCCAAAATCGTGTCAAACCCATTCTCCTCAGCGCGGCCTAGAAAAACAAATTGCATATACAAACTGTTTCTAAGGAAATACGCCATTATTTATTTTTTTTAAATAAAATAAAGAAATAAAAAAACCCTCATGCATGTGTAAGCTTCTGACATGTGGACTACACACCTTCCTGGGTGCGGCTGGCTCCACGACCGCGTCTGTTTGGACCACCGCGGCCCCTGCCCTCCTTGTCGACCCTTCTCTCTTTTGTCTCTGCAGTCACACCTTCTTTACCCACGCTCTTCTTCTTCCCCACAGTCTCCCAGGAGTCCTGACCAAAACACAGCACGCAGAGTAATCAACAAAAGCCTAACGCTGTAATCTGCATAGTTACAATACAATACAGATACCACTATTACGCCTACAGATCAAGTTAACGTTTGGCAATGGCATCACAGCCGCCACGTAACAGAAACTCGTTCGAGAGTATTAACGGAAGTATTAAATCGATCTCGAGCATTTCTTGGAATAGCACTCAGTGACTCATTAAATTACAAATAAAAATGTGTCTCGACAAGCCGGGACACATGCCACTCGCCTTGGCAGGAACCTCCTCCAACAGGAAGTTGATGGCCCTGTTAACATCCCCATGGCAGTCATGAAGAGCCACCATGCACTCGTCCTGATTTCGGCCGGTGACCTCAATGAGCTAAAAAGACACACACGAGCGCATCAGCTAGAAAAAGGATCTGTGCATGACTGCTTTTATGCCTCCAAGCCTGGATGTACTCACCTGTTTGACCTTCCCTTCAAAATCTGCATCATTTTTGTCAATCATCTGAGCCAGACGAATCTGTTCTGCCGTGGCCTAGATTAACCGGGGGGAGAAAAACAAAAACGTAAAGATAAATCTCTTTGAACGAATATTACCAGTGCCACATCTATAAATAAACTGAGGTATATTTTTGGCCTCTGGACATCATATTGCTGTGAGACTCAATAGCCATGTGTGGGGAAAGTCCGGTACGCTTTTTCTGACTGTCCTGCTTGCGTGGATGGATGGACGGGTCAGGACGAGACGCCTACCTGAATCTGTTTCTGTGGCTGTGAGGTGTGAGAGGTCTGTGGCTGCACTCGGTCCCGATTTCCTCGGGAGGCGTCAGCAACCACTGAAGTCATCATAAACAGTATATACAAAATAATGTATGTACAAAGTAGAAAAGTCTGGAACAGAAGAAATAAAATATTTAAATCAATTTTTTTAAAAAAAAAAGTTGTGCAAAGCAATTTTCACAAACAAGCGTGAGTGACAGGTGCAAACAGCAGCAAACGAGTAGAGGCTGTAAGACTATCATGCAGGCTCATGGGCAGCTGCTTAAATATAGCCATCCAAACATGGCCTGGACTGGTGTAGGCTTACACCCGGACTGAAAAACCCCTCCCTGTGGCAATCTAAAAGCCTTAAACACAACTGCACAGAAAATAAACATGTACTCATGTCATGACAGCGTGTAAAGGGACGAACTTCGTCTTGTTCCTTGTCTTTTTGCTCTTGAATGCATTAGTAATGCGCAGTACTTAACCCTAATGCCCCAGCCCTCCTCTCTCCAAACCCCCCCCCCCCAAACTCCCCTTTATATCACAGCAACTCAGATTGGTTTCGCTTTTTACAGCGTACAGATCTCCATTCTTTATTCCTACACGTTATACTCATATTAAAAGACTGTTAAAACCGACTTGTAGTCTTAGTAGAGAGGTTAAAACGGCTAGCTCGGCTTGTTAACGCGACCAAACAAAGGCATATACAGAGTAAAAGTCCAGACAGTGCGCACTTTTAGCTTCCGCGAACATTAGCAACTTATATAACTATGTATGTAGGTGTATATATTCCATACAAATTCGCTTATTCCTTTTAATAATCCTATAATTAATTCCTTAACTAGAGCTGATCAGCCAAACGGTTAGCGCTAACTTTAGCTAAGCCGAACGGTTAGCGCTAACGTCAGCGATAGCAAGCAGGCTAAACACCGACCGACACACAAACACGCTCGTGTTATTTAGACGCATTTCGAGTCGTCCAAAACAATTCAAATGATTCCAATATATATATAGACAAGGAAAACATCCGGTAAATCATC
Organism: Ictalurus punctatus; assembly: GCF_001660625.3. Lineage (NCBI taxonomy): Eukaryota > Metazoa > Chordata > Actinopteri > Siluriformes > Ictaluridae > Ictalurus > Ictalurus punctatus. The sequence continues at coordinate 5,445,498 of NC_030420.2, read as the reverse complement.
TCCACACGCCCCGGCAAGGAAATTTAGTAACTTAGCTAGAGAGCTAACTAGCGACCGCACATGCTAGCTAGCCGAGCTTTAGCTTACCCAGACTCGCACCTTGAGAAAAACCACGACTCTGTCTCAAACGCCCGTCTACCGACTACGTAGTGCACTAAATAGAACGGATGAGGTGTTACTTCACTTGCAGCGTGGCGCCTCAGAAAAAAGTGCAGGCGGAGGGATTTGGGACTGAACCCACGTCGTAACGGTTCCTAGTGAATGCAGTAGCGAGTGTGTCTATCGAATGTTCTGGTGAACTGCGCGCGTCCTTACTGATCCGCCGCTGAGCACTCTCACGAGCGCGACACAAATAAACAATCGTCGTGCAAGTTTATTAATATCGAAAGCGCTGTTAAGTTTCTTTCCGTAAACACAGCACGAACATACCGTCTCCGCTCCGTGAACGGTAATGTGTTTACCTGCCCACAGCACACCACGCTTCCCTCATGCAGTATGTGATGAGAAACGACGCCTCAACCGGAAGCGGTAAAAAAAAAAAAAAAACTGGTCAAAATAAAAGTCCGGGGACAAAAAAATAATTATAATAATAATACTAAAAATAATACTCTGCTGAAGAAAATCTATCTGCCAAAAGACAAGCCGGGCTGGACAAATTGGTAGAGAATATAAAAATGGTTTGTGGTAAATGAGTTGATTTTCCGTTATGTTGAATTATGTACTGGTATAAAGTTGGTTTGTCGTTGGACGTTCGATATTCGCAAATATACGGAAATTAAGGGACCGTCTCTAAAGTTACATACGACATTGTTATACACGTTTCTAACTTCAATAGCATTTGAAAGGAATGACTTACAGTCATATAACCAACTGTAAAGTGTTCATCTAGGTGTCAGCTATAATGCACAGCTAGATTTATATTTTTGATATTTAATAAAATAAACTATTAAATCATACGTAAATATTGCCATGTATTTCACTACAGAATGGGCCCATACACAAAATATACCATCATGTAAAGCTCAATAGCATTTGAAGGGAATGACTTACAGTCACACAACCAACTGTAAAGTGTTCATCTAGGTGTCAGGTATGATGCACACCTTTTATATTTCTGATATTTATTAAAATACACTATTAAATCAAATTTAAATTTGACATGTATTTCATTACTGAATAGGTCCATACACAAAATATATCATAATTTAAAGCTCAATAGCATTTGAAGGGAGTGACGTACAGTCATGAAGCCAACTGTAAAGTGTTCATCTAGGTGTCAGCTATAATGCACATCTCTTAGATTTCTGATATTTATTAAAATAAACTATTAAATCATATGTAAATATTGCCATGCATTTCACTACCGAATGGGCCCATACACAAAATATGCCATTATTTAAAGCTCAATAATATTTGAAGGGAATGATGTACTGTCACACAACCAACTTTAAAGTGTGTGAGGGAAATGACTAATTTTCACTTTGTAATAATTTTGTTCATGTTCATCTGAGGATAATGCTTAAGAATGCCATGTCATGTCACTGAGATCAGTACAGAATGTTTATCTGCTTACAGAGACACAAACATGTTCTTCTGTTCGAGGTTCGTCTGTCCAAGATCCTAAAACAAAGCCTGTTTGAACTGCCTGAAACTGCTTCTCATTGGTACACAGAACTATGTCATGTTCTGCGTTTCATAGATATTGTAGTGGTTTAGTACAAGGGCTTCAGAGCGCACTCATTATTGTATCCTGCTTTATTCCATCCTGTATTAATCCTCTTTATGTAATAAACCTTTTTTTACCTTCAGAGGACGAGTCTGCGGTTGTTGTCTAATTTCCACGATAATTTGGCGTCTCCTGGGTGGGCTGCACGAGTCTTTTCAGCTTTTCTGGACAACAAGTAAACCGGAGGACGTGCGTGGAAAAGTTGCACCCTGAAGACCGTGTTGACATGCAGGCTGTTTGCGCTTTATTGTGCAGCGCGAAAGACCGATACAGCCTTACCACTGACTGGTAGGAATCATCAAGAATTTAGAATTAGAATTTTATAAAGTCATTGTGTATTGGTGTCTGTATGGAAGGGAGTCAATGATATAAGAAATGCGCGTATTACATTGAGAGAAGTATTACATGGAGCGATTTCTTATAAGAGGTTCCAGGAACTTCGCCTCTGCAACGGCAGAGATCTTGGTGTTTCTTAGATCACAGCTTCAAAACTAAGATATATACCGACGGGTATATATATATAAAGAGAGATAATAACGGTAAAAATATTTGCTAACGGAAAGAGTCCGGTTCGAGCAATAAATAAGTAAAGAGAGTACTTATTAAGAAGCGCAAGAGGCGCAGTATTTTTGCGGCGGATTATTAAGTGGCATGCCCCATTGACTCATTCCATCATATCAGCGGTACATGATATATTTGGCAAATTTAACGCACAAGTCAATTTTTCCTGAGATAAAAAAAATAATAATAATAATAATAATAATTATTATTATTATTATTATTATTATTATTTATTTTATTTTTTTTAAAAGAAGGGAAGACAAAACTGTAAGTCCTACCAAATTGCTGTATGTGGATTCGCCCTCACAGGTAAACTCTTTTACATTCTTAAGGTTTGCTCTATTGAACTTATAAGTTATATGATTAATTGAATGTCTAGACATTTGGCACACATTTTGAACCTTTTCTGTCCATGCATGAGAATGCATATTCACTTGATTTTCATAGTATGTTAAATTGATTAAAACTTTGAAAGTTATAGAAGGTGTAAAAAGATAAATAAATAAAATATGGGAAAAACATGTAGCAAATCACATCCTGAGACACATGCTATGGTATGTACAGGGTGCTCATCTGTTGATCCTAATATCACAATTATGCGTGTGAATTATGGGGAAGAATGTTTGAACCAATATGATGTATGGGTTAAAGAATGTGCTTTCCTAGAAAAAGGTAGTTTTAGTCTCAGACAGTTAGAACAACAGAAATTTAATTTTGAGACAAAGAGAGAGATTTTTTTTTGAGAGAGAGATTCTTAAAATAAAAAAAGAGCGAAGTGCAGTTTTTAGCAGACTGGAAGGCATTTGCTGAATGGCAGAGTGAGGCACATAAAAGGGAGAAAAAATGTCAGGCAGGGCTCTCATCTGTTTCTCAGAGTGCTAAATTGCAGAAAGCCGATTCTGACCTGGACTCCTCCCCACCGTGACGCCCACAGCCAATAAGGAGGGAGGAACCTGCAGTTTCAGAGGCACCTCCTCCCAATGAAGCCCAGCCTATGCCACTCCATCCGAACCTGTCAGAACTGAGCCACCAACCCCCACCGAACTATGCTCCAGCCATCCTAGCTTCACCGGTGGCGTTACACACGAGATCCCAAGTGAAGGGACCAACAACATTGCTGCCTGAGGCTTTCAGACCAACAAAATCGGACATAGAAGGGACAATGCACGCCATGGTAAATGCCCCAATGTTAGAAGTGGCTGGAGAAGGAGGCCCTATGCAAGTTCACAGACTCTGGGCATTGGAAGACATCAGGAGCAGCATGGCGCATCTGTCGGCGCTCCACAAAGTAGAAGGACGAAAATTTGGGGATGAACTTCAAATATTCTGCAGAGAATTCAGACCCACCACTCCTGAACTACGATGACTGCTCATGGAAAAACTTGGCACGGACTGGGTCAAGGTTTCAAGTGAATTCCCAGAGGATGTTGTCCGCCTGATCAACCCACAGTGGGATGATGAAGTCAACACAAGGTACAGAGCACAAATCACGGTGCTCCAGCAGAGGCTGACGAACACCTTTCCTGTATGGTCATGACAAAATGGACATGACAAATGGACATGACAAAAATAGCGATTTGTAAACAACAAGACTCAGAGACTGTATCACAGCACCTGTCCAGGCTCACTGAGATCCATGACGCAAACTCAGGCTTGGAGAAACCCGACGCTCTGGCAGATGGGCAGGCGGCCATCACAGCATGGGAGGCACATCTCAGAAACAGCTTTATGAATGGCATGACACCAGAAATTGGCGCTATAATCAAACAACAATGTATCACCTGGGACACCGGAAGCCTCACCCAAGTGAAAAGTTATGCAATCCACACGGAGAAGCTCCTACGAGAGGCAAAGGAAAGAAACATGGAGAGGAGAGGAAGACCAAAAGCACACAGACGAGGAAGACCCGGCCGTCAGGGCTATGGTCCAGGATTAAACTGTTACAACTGTGGAAAAGTTGGACATTTTGCAAGAGACTGTCCAGAACAGAAGTGAACTGACGGGTGGAACTAAGGGAAGGGTGAGGCACCTGGGAACATAAGAGGTGACATCAGACACCCAAACTATCAGTTAGCTCACAAAGAACAGGAATATATGCACACATCCACATCCAACATTAGTCAGACTGACAATTCACAAATGTCTGAACCAGTCATGACCCTTAACCTTTTAAAGTATAATGCCTATCCTTTTACACACTTACCATGTATATCTCTTGTAGTTAATGGCCAAAGTGTCACATTTTTTGGTAGATTTAGGAGCAACGTATTCAGTAATAAAACACTGCGAATTAAAAGAATCCCGAAAATGAGTTCACAGCCACTGCACTCCATGGGTAGGACATTCATATTAGAATGTTTCTCTGAACCGTTAGTTTGTGAATGTGAAAATGGGAAAAGGAGTGACCCACCAATTCCTAATTTCATCTTCATGTCCAGTCAATCTACTGGGCAGGGACTTAATGTGTGTTTTACACTTAAATTTGATGTCCTCACCTCAGGGAGTAACTCATGACATTTCTGCAAAGGGAAAGAAACTCTCAGCTGACAAAGTATCTGCAATCCAGAAGATTCCCAAGACCCTGTCAAAGAAACAGGTCCTATCTATCCTAGGTATGTGTTAGTATCGCAGAACTTTCATTCTAAACTATTCCATTCTAGAAGCACCGCTCAGAGAGATGGCATATGTGACAGGTTGGACAGCTCATTCTCAGGTAAGTTGGATCCAGTTGCTGCAGAGTTTCCCCCGTGGGTATGTGCAGTAGCAGCAGCTGAGAAAGCTGTGATGGCATCCAGAGACCTGGTAGGTTACACAGAATTGAACCTCTTGGTTCCACATGAGGTGTTGTTACGCCTACTTGAACAGAAAACCTCACACCTGTCCACCCAACGGTGGCTGCACCATAACACTATACTACTAGACATGCCAAATGTCACTATTAAACCATGTACTGTCCTTAACCCTGCTACTCTTCTTCCAACATAGGGAGACGGGGAACCACATGACTGTGTTGTACTGACTAACGAACTCTGCTCCCCTAGAGTCGACCTGAAGGATGTTCCATTGGAAAACCCAGATCTAATCCTTTTTGTGGACGGGTCTGCGTCATGTGATCCAGAGACAGGTAAAAATCGAGTGGGCTATGCAGTAGTAACCGCTCACGAGATGGTCTGTCAGGAAGTCTCCCCTGAAATGTTTCAGCACAAGCAGCTGAACTGTATGCCCTCATAGAGGCATGAAGACATGCTGAGGGACAGTCAGTAAATATCTACACAGACAGTAGATATGCCTTTGAGGTAGTACATGATTTGGGGACAATTTGGAAACACAGGAACTTCCTGACGAGTTCAGGAACACATATAGCCCACCACAAACTAGTCTCTGAGCTACTGTATGCAATCCTACTCCCCAAAACTATTGCAGTATGCAAATGTGATGCACACACTAACAAATTAGACCTTGTTTTCCTACGAAACGCTCGAGCAGACAGTGCAGCAAAGCAAGCAGCTGCATCTATGGTCCCAAAAATCAAAAGAAAATAATCACTCCTTCTTTACAGCTTTCAGACCTCCAAGCACGAGCTACAGACGAGGAAAAGGCCGTGTGGCGCAAAGCAGGCTGCACGGTTGTGGACGGAGTTTGGCGGTGCCCCCAGGACTGTCCTTGTCTTCAAAGCTGACGCATGGCAGGGACCATGCGTCAAAAGGGGGAATGATAGTTGCGATAAAGCATTGGTTTCTCTAATTACTCTAAATAAAAATTGTTTACACTGTTTGCGCAACTCATAACGTGGGTTGTGGTTTGAATGTAGAGAAGGCCATGTCCCTACGTCCAAACAGGACTCAGATGCGGTAGTGATAATGATAATCTCCAGCGTCATGCTCTGCGTTTCATATATATAGTAGTGGTTTAGTACAAGGGCTTCAGAGCGCTCTTATTATTCTATCCTGCTTTATTCTATCCTGTATTAACCATCTTTCTGTAATAAACCTTTTTTTACCTTCAGAGGATGAGTCTGCGAGTGTTGTCTAATTTACACGACCAGTATTCGACTAGGTGTCGGGTATGACGCACACCTTTTAGATTTTTGATATTTAACACTACAATGCATGAACCAAAAAAACCTTCACTAATGCATAAAGGGAGTCATATATATGTATATATATATATATATATATATATATATATATATATATATATATACAGTATCTCACAAAAGTGAGTACACCCCTCACATTTTTGTAAATATTTTATTATATCTTTTCATGTGACAACACTGAAGAAATGACACTTTGCTACAATGTAAAGTAGTGAGTGTACAGCTTGTGTAACAGTGTAAATTTGCTGTCCCTTCAAAATAACTCAACACCAAAGCCATTAATATCTAAACCGCTTGCAACAAAAGTGAGTACACCCCTAAGTGAAAATGTCCAAATTGGGCCCAATTAGCTATTTTCCATCCCCAGTGTCATGTGACTTGTCAGTGTTACAAGGTCTCAAGTGTGAATGGGGAGCAGGTGTGTTAAATTTGGTGTCATCGCTCTCACACTCCCTCATACTGGTCACTGAAAGTTCAACATGGCACCTCATGGCAAAGAACACTCTGAGGATCTGAAAAAAAGAATTGTTGCTCTACATAAAGATGGCCTAGGCTATAAGAAGATTGCCAAGACCCTGATACTGAGCTGCAGCACTGTGGTTTATATATATATATATATATATATAATATATATATATATATACTGTGGTTTATATATATATATATATATATATATATATATATATATATATATATATATATATAAGCCACAGTGCTGCAGCTCAGTATCAGGGTCTTGGCAATCTTCTTATAGTCTAGGCCAATTTTATATATATAGGGCGCACGGTGGCTTAGTGGTTAACACGTTCGCCTCACACCTCCAGGGTCCAGGATCATGTGTGTGCAGAGTTTGCATGTTCTTCCCGTGCTGCGGGGGTTTCCTCTGGGTACTCCGGTTTCCTCCCCCAGTCCAAAGACATGCATGGTAGGCTGATTGGCATGTCCAGTGTCCATAGTGTGTGAGTGTGTATGTGATTGTGCCCTGCGATGGATTGGCAACCTGTCCAGGATGTACCACGCCTTGTGCCCGATGCTCCCTGGGATAGGCTCCAGGTTTCCTCGCGACCCTGAAAAGGAGTAAGCAGTAGAAGATGGGTGGATGGATATATATATAAATTATTTAATTAATAGGACATCTATTTTTTAAAGAAAACCATTCAATCCAGTACAGGCCATTTTGACCCCCTTTATGCATTCGTGAAGGTTTTTTTTGGTTCATGCATTGTAGGATTAGATATCAAAAATCTAAGAGATGTGCATTACAGCTGACACCTAGATGAACACTTTACAGTTGGTTGTGTGACTGTACGTCATTCCCTTCAAATGCTATTGAGCTTGAAATTATGGTATATTTGTGCATGAGCCCATTCTGTAGTGAAATACATGGCAATATTTACATATGATTTAATGGTTTATTTTGTTAAATATAAAAATCTAAAGGGTGTGCATTACAGCTGACACCTAGATGAACACTTTACAGTTGGTAGTGTGACTGTACGTCATTCCCTTCAAATGCTATTGAGCTTTAAATAATGGCATATTTTGTGTATCGGCCCATTCTGTAGTGAAATCCATATCTAATTTACATATGATTTAATAGTTTATTTTATTAAATATCAAAAACCTAACAGGTGTGCGTCATACCTGACACCTAGATAAACACTTTACAGTTGGCTATATGACTAAGTCATTCCCTTCAAATGCTATTGAAGTTAGAAACGTGTATAACAATGTCGTATGTAACTTTAGAGACGGTCCCTTAATTTTCCGCAAAACTGCGAATATCGAATGTCCAGCTTTCAAACCAACTTTATTCCAGTGAATTACTTAGGCCATCACCACCACAATGTCACAAATTCTAATATTTTATTTTGCAATCACAATATACATTCACTTATACACTATATGGCCAAAAGTTTGTGGACACCTGACCATCACAGTCATATGTCGCCACAAACTTGGACTTGGAAGCACACAATTATACAGAATGTCTTTGTATGTTGTAGCGTTACAATTCCCAGTCCTTTCACTGAAACTGAGAGGCCCAAACATGTTCTAGCATGACAGTGCTGCTGTGCACAAAGGGATCTCCATGAAGACATGGCCTTAAAGGCTCAAGAAAGATTAAAGATTAAAGGCTCAGGAAACCTTTGCAGGTGTTTTGAGTTAATTAGCTGATTAGAGCTCTTCTCAGGTTGACATTTCTGTATTATAAATTCTTTATTTTGAGATACTGGAGTTTTGATTTCCATGAGCTGTAAGCCATAATCATCAAATAAAAAATAAAAAATAATTTTAAAAAAAGGATTGAAATATTTCACTTTATGTGTGAAATGAATCTAGAATACACGAAAGATCCAGTTTTTGAATTAAATAAATAACGGGGGAAAATGATATTCTATTTTTTTTTTTGAGCTGCACCTGTAATAGTGTGGGAAATGGTTTAATGTTTTACAGCAGGGTCATCACTTCCAGACATGGAGGTCTGGTGTCCAGCATATTGTTGATTTCTCTGATCTTTTTTAGCGGAATCACTAAGCTGTACTGATGTCTGGTCTGTCAGACCTGGAATTGCAGACTTAATCTTTACGTTATGTTCCATACCTTAAGCTAAAAACACCTTTCTGAAACCAGTGAAAGAATCCATCTCTTTCAGCTCCCCAGCTAAGCCACACTGACCAATCAACTGGTCATCACTTATCAGGTACAAACCAATCACAATGTCTCTTTACTGTTGTTCACCCCGCATACGAACCATTGAACCACTATGTCAACAAAAGCAACAATTTTTTTTCAATCTGTGTCGTTGCAGAGACTTGGTGCACTTATTGACCAGTTTTACTCTTTTTCTTCAGACACCCGTGAGCAGGAAAAAAATCGACCAAAAAACTGACCTTAGATCAGCGCAAGCCATAACGGTGGCCCCTTATTTAAGTGGACTCTATCTAATCTGAGTCTTTACACACTGACGGACCTGTCCTTTACCCTACAGTTTAAACAAATATGGCCGCTCTGATGTCGCTCTTTCTGGCGTCCGTCCTGGTGGACACGGCTTTCTTAACGACTCAGATTTCCCTAGAGAAGGTAAGTTAAATGGATTGAATGGATCTTTAAAATATTTTGAGCTTTACCTGTGATTTGTTACATAAACATTTCCATGGAATAACAGATCATAGTGCTTGTATACTTGTATATGTTCTTCACAACTTCAACCAGTTAAAGCTGTCTAATTGTCTAATATTTTGTGCTTGAAGGATTTTTTACAGTCTCTGGCCCCTGAGGACATATTCCATTATTTTGGCACTAATTCAACAACATTAAGTAAAAAGTTTACTGAATATTTAGTTACATATTAAAGGAAAGTTATTTGTATTACTCAGCATGTCACACTAATCATACACTCTTCTCCATAGTACCTGAATTTGAGCTTGTGTGGGTGAGTTGCTTTAGAGATGAGAGTGGTGGAAAACACTGCTCATTTCAAGCCCAGGGGAAAGACTTCAAACTGAGGTGGAGAAACGAGCCATCCTTGTCCTTTCCCTCCAACCTGGAGCTCGCCATCAATGCCACACTCAGTGTAATAAAGAGGAGGGATAATAAGTGTTGTAAGCAACTTCACGTACTGAAGCCAGAAGATGCTAGATCTTTTCTCTCAGTGTGTGATGGAAAACTTGTGAGATCCTGTTTTGTTTTTTTTGTTTTTTTAATTAATGTGGACTTTTTCATTATTCAAGTGTAATGATTTGCTTGAATATGTCAATGGTTGGGTCATGGTTATGGTTTCTTCCCTTCCTTTTAGCAAGGCCTGCTTCTCTTGCAGTCTGGAAAGCTTCACGTTCATCCACTGTTCCATAAACACTCAGATCACTTGAGAAACACGGTGGTCACACCTCCAGGTGTACCACATCTGCTCTTGCCCCACCCATCACCCGTGAGGACATATCTTCAACAGTCACAGAGTGAGTGACCATTTCACAATGGTATAAACATTATTTAGGATTTATATCACAGAGCTGCTGAATTCTCAAAACCGATTGGTCAGAAGATGTTGATTAATTTCCTATAAGAGCGGCTCTGATGGTAGTGCTGGCTGTAATACAAATCACAGGTTTATCTTAATGTACTCATTCTAATACATAATCATTTCTATAGAAAAAAAACATACACGGGGATTTGTATGTTTGTATGATTTGTATGTATTTATTGTTTATGGAAGGAGTCTCCAGTGTCAGTGTTTTGTAACCGTCGGTGAGTTTTCCACCACTGGAACGTTTTCAACACAGAGGACTTTTTTTCAGGTTCAAGAAAGAAAGAGAGAAAAAAAAACAGAGTCTGGTGAGGGAACAGCTGTTTATAGCTGCTATAACATGATTGGCAACAAGAATGAACTTGTCTCGTGGATGTTAGATATTAAAGTAATGATAAATGGATAAAATGTACAGTGTTGCTTTTTCATTAATTAAAAACGCAATTGTCGGGAAATGTTGCTATGGGTTAGCACGTTCGCCTCACACCTCCAGGGTTGGGGGCTCGATTCCTGCTGCTGCCCTGTGTGTGTGTGCGGAGTTTGCGTCTTCTCCCTGTGCTCCAGGGGTTTCCTCTGGGTACTCCGGTTTCCTTCACCAGTCCAAAGACATGCATGGTAGGCTGATTGGCATGTCCAAAGTGTCCATAGTGTATGAATGGGTGTGTGAATGTGTATGTGATTGTGCCCTGCGATGGATTGGCACCCCGTCTAGGGTGTACCCCGCCTTGTGCCCCATGCTCCCTGGGATAGGCTCCAGGTTTCCCACGACCCTGTAGGATAAGCAGTATAGAAGATAGATGAATGGATGAATGTTGCTGTGGTATGAGGTAAAAAAAAAAAAAACACTCTGGGGATGTGAAAATGATTAATATTGATCATTAATATACCACCCCATTGTAGATTATTTCCCATGACAGCATCGTTGTGTTTTATTCCTTATTTGTTAGTACAATTTATCCAGTAATTTGTGCCTAGTATCTCTTTAAATCCCCACTGTTAATATAATTCAGGGATAGTTCTGATAGGTTTTAAAACATCTGGTAGTTTTTGTGAAATGCCTTCTTCCAAGGAAATATGCAGCACAAAACAGATTTCCTGTAGCCTTCTCAAAAAAATAAAAATAAAAATAAAAATTGAATACGTGCTCCAAAGCAAGCATGCAAATTGTTCAACAGAGCAAACAGTCACCATCATGCCTCTGGATTATTATGTAAATCATTTCAACTTCTTTTTCAAATTGTTGTTCGCATAAAACCTTTATTTGCGTATGAGATTAATAAATGGTATTCTGGCTAAAATAAAGGTTTATTTGTTCCTGAGACTGAAAAAAAGACCTAATCTAAGGGTCACACATGAGAAATAAACTTACAGGCACATTCAACAAATTATATGCAGTGCATTTCTGCATTGAGGATTTGATGATGAGCAGTATGTGTTTAAATGGGTTTATATGGTTGTTTTTTTTTGTGTTTTTTTTGAAAGTCCCAAATGAGATATATTTATATATTTTAAAAAAATACTCCCATATGAGATATAAAATCTTATATGTATATTAAAAAAAGTCAAGTGTGAGATATAAAAGTCTGTATCTTTTGTATGTACTTAAGCAGGTTTGTCCATAAGATGAGCTGTTTGAGAATATTGTATACCTACTTTAGCAACATACTTGATTTTCTTTGCCTTGTGCATAATTTGTCTCTTACTTTTGAAGTACAAAACATGAGACATGGTGAAATGCTATTCGTTTTAATGTCACTTAGGATAGGATAGGATAGGGTTCAAACCTCAGTCATTAGGTAATTAGGTTTTTCTATTTTATATTAGGTCACCGTAGGCTCCAGAGGTCATTTCCAGGGGCTGAGGTCACTCATTTAGAGCTGCTGGTGGTAGTCGGCCCCGATGTCCACGAAGTTCATAAGCAGGACACAGAGAAATACATCCTCACCAACCTGAACATTGTGAGTGCAGAGATTGTTAGAAGATCTCATTAGAAGACTGCATTTTATGCGCTTGCTATATTAGTGTCTTGCTTAAGTATTCACCCCCCTCTGAACTTTTCCACATTTTGTAGTGTTCACGTGGTCTTATCTGGGATTTTCACACAACATATCTAACGTTTAAAGATATTTCACATCATTTGCTCTAAACGTTCGTTCACTCCCCCAGGCGTCCGAGCTGTTACGTGACGTCACTCTAGGGGCAAATATAAGAGTCCACTTGATCCGTATGATCATTTTCACTGAGCCAGAGGTAACTACCACAGCTTGCAATGGGATTGAATTTCTGTGTCATAATACCAAAGTGTGGTGTATACCTATTTTTTTTTAAATGATCAGCCAGACATTCAGATCTCTGATGACATCACTTCCTCTCTGAGGAGTGTGTGTGAGTGGGGTCATAAAGTCAACCCTTCCACTGAGACTGACCCTCTACATGCAGACCTGCTCTTGTACATCACCAGGTACGAAGGCAATTCTGTAGTGCACTTTAATGAATAAAATAAATAAATAAATGTTTTCTCACTTGTTTACGTATATTTCCTCTTTCTTTCGCAAGGTTCGATTTAGTCTTGCCCAGTGGGAATAAACAGGTGAGAGGTGTGACCCAGCTGGGCGGAGTCTGTTCTAGCCAATGGAATTGCGTAATTACAGAAGATACAGGCTTTGACCTCGGCATCACTATAGCACATGAGATTGGACACAGGTAAGAGAAGCAAATATGGTATAAAATCTATCTGTCTAAAATTGATCTAGCTTCTAAACTGAGTTTCTTAAAATGTTTGGAGTTGATATGAGATATGAGTAAATGAGATTTTTATTCCAGTTTTGGAATAAACCATGATGGTGCAGGCAACACATGCAGCACTGGCGGGTTTATAATGGGGACTGATGGCGGTTACAACAGTGTAGATCTCACCTGGTCTCAATGCAGCAGAGACCAGCTCCTTAACTTCTACAGGTACAAACTCATTACGGTAACTCTGATGCTATGTGTGATTTACCTTAGATATGCTTACTCATGGTCACTGTCGCTTGCATTGAGAAAAAATACAGTATGTAAATGTCTGGGAAAACCTTTAATGTGGTGAAACGGGGGCATTTCTTCTATATAGGCCCAAGGTTTCCTGAATCAAAACATGCATCTTTTCATTGGTGTTTCTTCAAAAGATTTTCTTTATTATTGGAGACGTACAGTCAGGTCCATAAATATATGGACAGCAGCACAATTTTGATCATTTTGCCTCTCTACACCACCACAATGGATTTCTGATGACCTCAACCCAATTGAGTGCAAAGGATTTGCTTCCAAGTATTAAAAAATAATCCTAATCTTTATGACTGATGTCCAATTACTTTTGAGCCTGTGAAAATGGAGGGACTCTTCAAAAAAAAAAAAAAAAAAAAAAGGCTCTAATTCCTAAACGGTTAATACGCTCTTTTTGTTAAACCCCTTGAATTAATGCTGAAGTCTACACTTCAATCGCCTCTTGATTACTTCATTTCAAAATTATGGTGGTGTACGGAGGCAAAATGATGAAAATCGGGTCGCTGTACAAATACTTATGGACCTGAATGGATTTGAAAACAATTTCGTCAAATTTGTAAAAATAAAAATAAAATAAAATAAAAATAAAGATAAAAACTTGATTCTGAATATTGCCTTTTCAAAAATGTATCATGAATTGAATACAGATATTTTGTATTCGAAATACTTGGATATTGTTACAGCTTAAAGCATTTAATACATACAGTATGATATGTGTCTATTTTGATCAAGTATTCTCAACACATTAGTGCAGGCAAGGCAGAGTGTGTGAAGGATGTACCGGTGCTGGGAGGATCACTGCAGGAGTGGAAACCCGGACTGTATTATGGTGTGGATGATCAGTGTCGCATCGCGTTCGGGAGCACAGCCACCGCCTGCTCCTTCACAAGCAATGACATGGTGAGAGAAGATTTCAATCTGAAAAGATCTGTATCGATTACATATAAGAAGAGGTTTTTCGACTTTTTACAATGAAAACGGACAAAAGTTCCTTCCTCTGTGCTGAAAGTACGTATGCCTAGTAAGCTCCATTTCAAGGAAAAGGGGCAGAACTGTGCTGCTCTGTTTTGGGGGTGGGGTTCATTTCTGAATATTAAAAGTACAGAAAATGAAGAAAGTAATAAGACAGTATATTGCATGGGAATATTGTAAATCACAAATTCTGAAATGTCTTTAAAATAATATGATTGTTCTATAAGGGGGCACGTGGTTTAGTGGTTAGCACTTTCGCCTAGCACCTCCGAGGTTGGGAGCTCGAATCACGCCGCCACCCTGTGTGCATGGAGCTTACATGTTCTCCCAGTGCTTCTGGGATTTCCTCCACGTTCTCCGGTTTCCTCCCTCAGTCGGTTCATTGGCATTTCCAAATTGTCCGTAGCACGTGAGTGAGTGTGCAACTGTGCCCTGCGATGGATCGGCACCGCAAGACATATAACACATTTATATTAATCCACTTGTTCTAATATATTATCATTTTCTATGGTAACTACTTAATCAGTTAACTTGAGCTAACATGTTTCATGGACATTAAATGGATCTACAAATGTCATTTTATAGTAAATACAAATTGTAATTGTTTTCACTTCAATTGGTATAAGAGGAATAAAACACTTTGAGGGTAGGGGGGGGGTCTGCTATTGGAAAATAATCAACCTCACGTTGGTGTTATTCAACAGCACTGATCATACCAATCCATCATTGATGATTATTTTCCTTTAATAGCACCATTTTGATTTATTCCTTACTCAGCTTCCTTTTTAACCTGACTTATAGAGTCATACCGAGTCTTAATAACAATTGCTGTATTATGCAGTGTGGTTATAAACTACTCTGCCCACACTTTACTCATCACATGTCTAGGCTGCCTGCCGATTTCTGTCCTGCCACGTCATCCCTGGCGATCGCAGCACCTGCACCCGACTTCTTGTGCCGCTGTTGGACGGCACTGAATGTGGACTAAATCAGGTATCAAATACCATCAATCTCATGTGAAGAGTTTTCTTCCTTTGTGCACATACGATAACCAACTATAATTCCCCTACAACACTATGTTTTATAGTGTAGCATTTAACGTAAGCTGTGTTCTGCCTCAGTGGTGTTTAAAGGGCCGTTGTGTATCTGCATCCAAACTGAGCTCCTCTCAGCTGGTTCATGGCTCCTGGTCGTCCTGGTCTGAATACTCCTCCTGTTCACGCACCTGTGGAGGAGGGATCACGTACCGCAAGAGAGAGTGCAACAATCCCAGGTATGCATACGCTAAATAAGGAACAAAACACGACAGAGCATGCTGTTATAAGAAAATAATCAGTGATGGGGTAGTGTGATTCAATCAATTAAGGAGCGACACGTCATAATTTCTATCCATTTATAGTTACCTTCAATGTTGTGGAATGTCAGCAAAACAGTAAATTACCTCATAAACGGTTGTTCCCTCAGCAACTCACTCTTTTTCTGCTGTTTCTGAAAAGATAACGCAGCTTTAGAGACAGCTTTACCGCTGACTGTTACAAAGCTGTTACTGACACTGGAGACTCCTTCCAAAAAACGCTCCCTAAATGTCTCCTCACAGAAAATACTACCATATCAAAGACATTATTACAGACTTTTTAAAAAAAAATGTTTACGTGCATTGTCAGAATCGAGACAATCAGAATCAAGCATGAGGTGTAATAGCTCATTGTGCATATCTGATCACATGAACAGACAACCCTATGAAGAACACAAGCTCATTTGTAAGTAGGTACGTACAGTATATAAAAACAAATACAGCAATGCATAGTGCGTGATTCTATGACTTGTCTTTTTGCCGTATGGATGTTACGGGACTTTTAATTCTTTTGCTATATGCGTGGTTAACTGTAGGCCAGCATTTGGTGGGAGAGACTGTGAAGGAGAGGGGACGGAGGCTGAACTTTGTAATCGAAAGGTACGTTTCCAGTGGTCATGTTTGCAATAGGTCTCAGCTAATCCTAATGCTGTCCTAGCGAGAGACGGACACTGCATATACAGCTGTGCACAAAAGTTTGCATAGCCCTTGCAGAATCTTCTAAATCTTAATACGTTTTTTTTTTTATTTAGTCCTGAATAAGCTATTTCATATAACAGGTGTTTACATATAGTCCACAAGACAAGACAATAGCTGAATTTATAAAAATGACCCCGTTCAAAAGTTTACATACCCTTGATTCTTTAATACTGTGTTGTTACCTGGATGATCAACGACTGTTTTTATGTTTTGTGAGAGTCTTCATGAGTCCCTTGTCTGTCCTGAGCAGTTAAACTGCCCACTGTTCTTCAGAAAAATCCTCCAGGTCCTGCACATTCTTTGCTTTTCCAGCATCTTCTGCATATTTGAGCCCTTTCCAGCAGTGGCTATATGATGTTCAGATCCATCTTTTCACACTGAGGACAACTGAGGGACTCGTACACGACTATTACAAAAGGTGCAAACATTCACTGATGCTCAAGAAGATGACAGAATGCATTAAGAGCCAGGGGGTGTAAACTTTTGAACAGGATGATCAGTGTAAATTGTTATTTTTGTTTATATAAATTTTGCTGAAAGATCTTTTTTTACATTTAATACTGCTCTTCAGACTCTAAATAAGATATTTACATGTCTCCCAAAAGACAAAATACTAACAATTTATTACCGAAATAGCGATCATCAGGATAATCGGTACAAATACCGATCATCCTGTTCAAAAGTTTACACCCCCTATGGCTGTTAATATATCGTGTTACTGTCTTGAGCATCAGTGAATATTTGCACCTTTTGTAATAGTTGTATACGAGTCCCTCAGTTTTCCTCATTATAAATTCAGCTATGATCTTGTCTTGTGGACTATATGTAAACATCTGTTATGTAAAATAGCTTATTCAAGACACTACTAAATAAAAAACAACATGGAGTATTGCAGACTTTTGGGCACAACTGTATAGCAAGAGAATCAGTATTAGTGCACCATAAGCAAATTTGTTTGTTTAAAACTGTATGCTTTACTGGATTTGGTGTCCTACTTGATAACGTATTGAAAGTGTCGGCAGTAGATTTAGGTGTTTCTTTGCTGTCTTACTCTTTAACGATGAACTCAATTATCAATATGTGACCTTTGTGTCAGAGTTAGTAGAGAAACTTCCACATGCCCAGGGTTGGGAGGGTTTCTTTAAAAATGTAGTCCGTTACAATTACAAATTACTTCATAAAAAATGTCATCAGTAACTTAATCCAAGTATCACAATATGAAAGTAATGTAATCTGATTACTGTTGGATTACTTCAAAGTCATATATGTAAATAAAGTCAAGAGAAATGCAATATGATCTAAAATACTTTTATTTAGAGCTTATTTTAAGCTTAAAACATGTTCAATGTTGGGATTTGATTACATTACAAAAGTTAGGGTGACCATATTCTGGTTGTCCAACCATAATACGGGGGGGTTATGGTGATTAATAGCGTACAAAACAGTGTTACTATGAATGCAGACTTTAATTCACTGAAAAAGACACACTATTAGCATCACATAAATATCTAAAAATAAAATTGGTTTCACTCTGCTCCGTTACCCCTAAGCCTGCACATGCCTGATGACCTAGTGATCTCTTGTCGTGTTTTAGCTGTGTGAAAGTAACCAGCAGGAGTTCATGGCCCAGCAGTGCTCAGATACAGACCATCAACCCCTTCAGCTTTCTGCATACTCAACCACAGCCTACTCATGGATACCTGCAGTTGGTTTCATTTCAGGTCTACCAGCAGGATAGTTATCAAAGATGCTAATTATCATAACGAATAACATTCACGTCGGGTACTGTGATTTGTTTTAAAAAACGTTTTCTCTCTTTCTGTCTCTCGGTATGTGGTGATAAGGTGATGCTCAGTGTAAGCTGATGTGTCGCTCTCGTGAGCAGGACTT
Source organism: Ictalurus punctatus (assembly GCF_001660625.3). Lineage (NCBI taxonomy): Eukaryota > Metazoa > Chordata > Actinopteri > Siluriformes > Ictaluridae > Ictalurus > Ictalurus punctatus. The sequence continues at coordinate 5,427,125 of NC_030420.2, read as the reverse complement.
CATGGTGAGTCGTGGGGCTCAGTTTATCGACGGGACGAGGTGTGAACTTGACGGCCCTGTCACTGCTGGTTCTGTTGCTGCCTGCCTTAAAGGGAAGTGCAAGGTAATGTCGAAGAAATGTTCAAGAAATCCAGAATGTAACAAATACCAATCACATAAACACCAATAAAAGAAAGTAAGTAGGCACGAATGTGCAAATTCATGCGATTTCAAGAAAACTCATTCACAATATTGTAATGCAGTACATTTGGCTAGTTCCTTAGTTTCAGGATTTCGTTTGGATTTTCTGGCCCCTAAATTAACTCCACCCACAACCAGAACAGCGCTCAACCCCGCCTCTTTTCTTCAAAAAGCTACTCAATATTCATATACAGTATCAACAGGACAGGATCGGTTGCAAAATGGGAAAACTTGTCACCAATTTCTTTTACTGAAATTTTAAATTGTTTAAATCATGTATCCTGTTGAGAGAAAGTATGAAAAAGTACTGTTATATAAAAATATTACTAATACTATTATTAGTGTTATTGTTTTATAATCATGTGTTTAGTTTAATCTATATGTTACAGAGATTAAAGTCTGCTCATTTTGAAGATCAAGAGGACCCAATTAAACAAATGAGACTAAAATATTATAATTGCTCATTTATTTATTGAGGAAAATGATCCAATATAACATAAATGTGAGTGGCAAAAGTATGTGAACCTTTAGGATTAGCAGTTAATTCGAATGTGAAATTAGACTCAGGTGTTTTCAATCAATGGGATGAAGATCAGGTGTGAGTGAGCACCCTGTTTTATTTAATGAACAAAGTCTGTTCTTAACAACACATGTTTATGGAAGTGTATCATGGCACGCACACAGGAGATTTCTGAGGACCTCTGAAAAAACGAGAGTTGTTCATGCTCATCAGGCTGGAAAAGATTACAAAACCATCTCTAAAGAGTTTGGACCTCACCAATCCACAATCAGACATTTGTTTACAAATGGAAGAAATTCAAGTCCACTCTTTCCCTCCCCATGAGTGGTCCACCAACAAAGATCACTCCAAGAGCAAGACGTGTAATAGTCCACAAGGTCACAAAGGAACCCAGGGTAACTTCTAAGCAACTAAAGGTCTCTATCATATTGGATAATTTTAATGTTCATGAGTCCACCATCAGGAGAAAACTGAACAACAATGGTGCACATGGCAAGGTTGCAAGGAGAAAACCACTGTTTTCCAAAAGGAACATTGCTGCTCCTTTGCAGATTGCTAAAGATCATGTGGACAAGCCAGAAGGCTATTGGAAGAATGTTTTGTGGATAGATGAGACCAAAATAGAATTTTTGGTTTCAATGAGAAGGGCTATGTTTGGAGAAAGGAAAACACTGCATTCCAGCATAAGAACCTTATCCAATCTGTGAAACATGGTGGTGGTAGTATCATGCATCTGGCCCAGGACGACTTGTCATCATTGAGGGAACAATGAATTCTGAATGTTTCCACGGAATTCTAAAGGAAAATGTCAGGACATCTATCCGTGAACTAAATCAAGTGAAAATGGGGCATGCAGCAAGACAACGACCCTAAGCACACAAGTCGTTTTACCAAAGAATGGTTAAAGAAGAATAAAGTAAATGTTTTGGAATGGCCAAGTCAAAATCCTGACTTTAATCCAATAGAAATGTTGTTGAAGGATTTAAAGCAAGCAGTTCATGTGAGGAAACCCACCAACATCCCAGAGTTGAAACTGTTCTGTACTGAGGAACGGGCTAAAATTCCTCCAAGCCGGTGTACAGGACTGATCAACAGTTACCAGAAATGTTGAGTTGCAGTTATTACTGCACAACCGGGGTCACACCAGATACTTAAACCAAAGGTTCACATACTTTTGCCACTCACAGATATGTAATACTGGATCATTTCCCTCATTTTCACAAACTTTCAAGCACCACTGTATGTACATGTGAAAGTAAAGGGATAAGGAATAAAAGCAGTTATGTGGAATAAAATATTAGTCAAAAGACGTACTTCTCTAAGAGTCCTTGTTTTATTTCTGAGGTGTTTGGCTGTGACGGAGTGTTGCACTCTGGGAAAGTGGAGGACGTTTGCGGGGTGTGTGGAGGAAATGGCAGCACCTGCCATCTTATTACTGGCTCTTACACCGGTGGAGAAGCCAAAGGTACTAGACCTTTATTCTTCTTAACTGCTGCACGTTTTTGTCCATAAACAAACTCTGCTTTATTTTCCTTTGATTTCATTTCAGAGTATGTCACATTCCTCGTTCTGCCAGTGAACGCCTCTCAGGTCCACATTAATAATTGGAATCCAGTTTTCACACATATGGGTGAATTTTGAAAATAGCTTTTACACTACAAATGTTTTTTTATTACTACAGTGTGTGTATTTGTATAAATGTACAATTCTTTTTTTTTTGTGTGTAGCTGTGCTGATGAATGATGAATATATAGTAGCTGGAGATGGGGATATAGCATTAAACACCACTCACCCTTCACCTTTGGAGGAGAACCACATGATCTATAATCTCTACCTCACCCCTGACCTCCTACCTCATACAGAAGAGCTCATTCTCTCTGGACCAATCTCAGACAAGATCCACATACAGGTGGGCGGGAACTATTGCATCATCACTTTCAGTTGGTTTGTTTTCCATCAGCTAAATCCTGAAAAATGTAGGGGTTAGCGATGTATCTCTATCTGTACATTTGAACAAGTTCATAATGTTTGTAATAGCTTATATAATATTAAAGTATTACCAAAATATCTGCAGGAACAATACACTTCTTTTGAGTAATTGGTCTTATGTATTTTCAGGTGTATCGCAAATATGGAAGGGAATACGGAGACATCACAAGCCCAAACATCTCCTATCATTACTACATGCCTGACGCTGAATCTGTGGAGAAGATAATTGAAGGTCGATGGTCCACAGTCATTTCATCTTGTTCTGTAACCTGTGGCTCAGGTAGGCTCAAGAGAAGTTCAAAAGGAACAATCACATCCATATGAATGTCACTGAGCTGGTTAGTGATAATACAACAAAACAAACATTACTCATTAAAAGCTCTCATACTGCTCCACTTTTTAAGTCAATGGATGACTTGGTCTAGTGTGGGATTGCCCAAATTTCCTGACCTAGGGAGCATCAATTGCATCAGAGTTGAGTTTCCCTAAAATCATTGTAGCACAAAGTTCATGGTTAAATGGTGCATCACATTGAACCCTCTCTCTAATTAAAATGATGGAAGCTTCATGATGTTTGAGGAACTTGGACCTAGGTATCTTTTAAGCAGGGTTAATATAGGTAGCAAAAAGTCTAAAACTACACAAGAATTTATAAACCAAAATACAAATAATATAATAACATTAACTATACCAAAGCACTGTTTAATTCTTGAATGTGATTGCTCAGAAGACGTTGATTACTTTTCTATAACAGCACTGCTCAGATGGTAGTTGAGCTGCAAGGCACATCACAGGTTACTAATGTGCTCTTTCTCATTCCAATAAGTTGCCATTACTATAGTAACAGCACATTCGTTTAAGTCTAATAATAAGCAGATTTTAAAAAGTGCTATTAATTTAACAAAGAAAAAGTGTATAATAATTGATATGGTTTTCTATAAGGATATGTTTATTTAACATATATGGAACGAGTCTCCAGTCTCAGTGAATTGTAACAGTCAGGACAGTGCACTTTCCAGGTTCTTGGTAACACGACAAGCTGTGTTGGTTTTTTGTTTGTTTTTTGCCTTATTAACTTCGAGAGAGAGAGAGAAAGAGAAGCTGTTGAAGGAGCATTTATAGCTGCTATGACGTAAGTGATGTAACAGAAATGTAACAGAAACTAACTTGTTTCATGGATGTACCAAAGCATTAACTGTAACTATAAACGGATAAAAATATGCCTTTCCTCTCTCTCTCTCTCTCTCTCTCTCTCTCTCTCTCTCTATATATATATATATATATATATATATATATATATATATATATATATATATATGATAGAAGTGGAATGAAGCACTTGCACACACACACACACACACACACACACACACACACACACATATATATATATATATATGTATATATTAGAGATGCACTGAAGTATCGACCGATAATCGGTATCGGCCGATAAAGGCTATTTTTCCCACTATGGGCTATCGGCACTTAGTTTAAAAACAGCCGATGATGAGGGCCGATTGTATCCTATCAATCAAAAGAGGGCGGGGAAACATTAATTTCGTGCTGTGTTTTAAAATTTTACACCGGACGCTGCAGCAGTGAAGCGGCATCGAGTCTAATTTTTTCCTCCGCGCTGCTCCCGCTGAATGAAAGGACCATTGCACCGTTCAAAGGTTTAAATGAAGATGAGTGACAAAAAAGTAGCATATATTGCACAGAAAAATATATTTGTATAGTAGTATGTTTCATATGCAGTTAAGGTTAATATGAGTTTATATCATCAAAAAAAAAAAAGTTGATATTAGGCCTATATATTACCAGTTGAAGTAGAAATGCTTTTGTCTGTGGTGAGTGAATGTGAAGCCTAAGGAGGGTTTTTTTTAGAATTCAGTCAATGTTAATATGAATTAATCACATTTAATAAGTTAAGAAATCTTACTTTAATTTTCAGAATTTAGTTAGTGTGTTAATGTTAATTTAAGTAATGTGTTTTCTATTTATGAGACCGGTTACTGTGAAACAACTTGTTGAAATGAAGAGAATAAAGTTTTTATTTGCATTTCCTTCAGAATTGTGGAATTAATTATTATTAATTTAAAAGAAGGTATAAAAGGCAGAACTATCGGTATCGGTATCGGCCGATATCACTCTGAATAATCGGTTACCGGTATCGGCTGAGAAATTTAGTATCGGTGCATCTCTAATATAATATAATATAATATAATATTATATATATAAAACTCAATAAATAGTCCAACATTTTTGCGATTCGTGTACTAGTTTAGTATGAAAAATACTAGCTGCCACAATAAACATGCCTGTAATGTGAGAATATTTTGATTTAGTATTCTTACACAAAAATGTACCTCCCTGCTTTTTAATGATAACACATTGTGTGGTGTGGAAATAAAGGGATAGGCATATCACAGGGACTAAAATGACTCAAATGAAAATTGAAACTAAAACATATAAAAATGACACATGCATATGGGAAATCACCAAACTGTACTGGATTCCTTGTACAGGACTGCAGTTGTACACCCCTGGTTTCTCCCCAGAAGCAGTTATGTCGTCATTGTCCTGAAAATTGTGTGGAATTCTCAGTGATCCTGAGGGATTGTGAATAGTATGGGTCTCTGCTCTTACAGGGATTCAGAGGGTTAGTCAGGAGTGCGTTGACATGAACACTCAGGAACACCTAGAAGAGAAATTCTGCGTCTCAGTTACTCCAAAACCAACCGCCCTGCAGCCATGTCACCTACCGGACTGCCCACCCAGGTAGCCTCAACTCATCTGATGATTCATGGTCACGTGCACAGCACAGAACTTTCTGATATGTATGAAGTGTCTGCTTTGTTGTAAATGGTAGACAATATATAAATATATTATTACTCAAAAGTCACAGTCACATTGTCACATTGTTGTTTTAATAATGCAATATTCACTATATTGCCAACAATATGTGGACACCCCGCTACTGATTGAGATCTAGTGATTGAGTTCAGCCATACCCATTGCTAATAGGTGCGTAAAATCAAGCACATAGCAACCTTGCAATCTCCACAGACCAACATTTGCAGTAGAGTGGGTCAGACTGAAGTAGCTCAGTGACATTAAACATGGCACTGTTATAGGATGCCACAAATCAGTTCATGAAATTTCTGCCCTGCTAGATCTGCTCTGTAAGTGTAACTGTAAGTGCTATTATTGTGAAGTTCCTAGTAACAACAACACCTCGGCTATGAAGCAGTAAACCACGCCAAATGGACAGATCAGGACTGTTTAGTGCTGACGCGCGTAACGTAGAAATCGCCTATCCTCACAGCATTCCAAACTGCCCCTGGAAGCAACGTCGGGACAAGAATCATGCATCAGGAGCTTCATGAAATGTGTTGCCATGCCTGAGCAGCTGCACACAAGCCTAAGATCACTATACGCAATGTCAAGCATCAACTGGAGCAGTGTAGACCATGCCGCCAGAGGACTCTGTAGCAGTGGAAAAATGTGCTCTGGAGTGATGAATCATGCTTCACTATCTAGCAATCTGATGGACAAATTTGGGTTTGGCGGACGCCCAGAGAACGCTACCTACCAGAATGTGTATAGTAAAGTTTGGTGGAGGAGAGATAAGGATCTGAGGCTGTTTTTCAGGGTTTGAGCCCCTTATTTTTAAACATTCATATGCTTCCAACTTTGTGGCAAAATTCTGAGAAAAGTCCTTTCCTTATCCAGCATGACTGAGTACCTGTGCACAAAGCAAGGTCCTTAAAGAAAATACACGGTTTGATGAGTTTGGTGTCGAGGAACTCCAGGGGGGAACAACTCCTTATTAATGCCCATGGTTTTGGAATGGGATATCCAGCAAGCTTATATAGGTGTGATGGTCAGGTGTCCACATACTTTTGGCCATATAATTTAAGTCACTTTTGTATGTCACTCAGGATAAGTATGTCTGCGTAATTGCATTCCCATGCAGACCGTCGTTAGTTTAGTAGCCCCTTAAAACCTCAGAAACAAAACACACACTTGTATATGCAACTTTTTTTCCTGCAGTTGGGTGCTGGGTGAATTTGGTCCTTGCAGCGCCCCCTGTGGAGTTGGAGAGCGGCTGCGTTCTGTGGCCTGTTCCCAGAAACGGGGTATGGAAACAGTGGCGTTGCCAGATTCTGCATGCTCTCAAATGACCAAACCTGCGGCAACAGAAACCTGCAACACTCAGCTGTGCTCTACCAGGTAAAGCATTAGGAAATCTGGTTCAAGTGTCATATAATAAGAATAGAGGCATTATGTTTATTCTGCCGTACTTATATTTTACATGGTACATTGTATACATGACCTTCGGGTAATGTAATACCCACTATTACAAATTACACATAATTCTCTCTAGCAAATTTAGCTGCTTTTGTCAAAATGTTTTTTTGTCTTTCACTTTGTTTAAATGTATTTTGATGCACATTTGTGCACAAGTCCTGATGTATGTGCGTAAGAGTGTACGTGTGTGTTGCAGATGGCAAATCTCAGAGCCTGGTGATTGTTCAGCTGTGTGTGGTCCAGGCGAGGCTCACAGACCAGTGTCCTGCGTCCGCTTCCACCTTGGCGCCGACTCGGAGGTAGACGAAAGCCTCTGTTTACACCCCAAACCTTCTGAACGTGTCCCGTGTGTGGTGGATGTGTGCCCCATTGGCTGGGAAACACACGGGAAGGTAAAGCAGAAGGGAAAAACGCAGACATTGAAGATGTTTAACTTCAACTAGGCTCATCATTTAATTTTCGGCGTTTATATTCTTAAATGTTAGCATACAGGTGTATTGCTTAATGGAATGGAGTTGTAATGGACTAATGTGTCTTCCAGGATCAGCAAGACCACAAAGGGTCACTTGCTGTAATACTCCGGTCCAAAATAATCCCAGTGTACGTGTGGAGCCCTGTGATCGGCCACTGCACTAAGACTTGTGGAAATGGTATACAAATGAATGAAATCATTAGATCAAATATAAATTGATTACTACAATTGTGTATTCTATAGGACTGTCCACACATTTCTGATGTGTGTGTGTGTGTGTGTGTATGTAGGTACTCAGCAGATATGGTTCTCCTGTGTGGACCATCAATCACAACTAGATGTCCCAGAGTTCCTTTGTGATCGCTTTAGTAAACCTGAACCGTATACAAAGCTGTGTGTCCAGTCACCCTGTCCTGCCATGTATGTGTACACCAATCACTCCGACACTAGCACTGGTTCTATGATTATTCGCTATGATGAATAAACCTGGTTTTAGAGGTCTTAGGAAAAAGATTCTATACATTTGTCTATACGTTTGTTGGGGGCAGTGGTGGCTTGGCGGTTAAGGCTCTTGGTTACTGATCAGAAGGTCGGGGGTTCAAGCCCCAGCACTGCCAGGCTCTGGGTTACTGTTGGGAAGGTCGGGGGTTCAAGCCCCAGCACTGCCAGGCTCTGGGTTACTGATCAGAAGGTTGGGGATTCAAGTCCCAGGACTGCCAAGCTGCCACTGTTGGGCCCTTGAGCAAGGTCCCTAACCCTCTCTGCTCCAGGGGTGCTGTATCATGGCTGACCCTATGCTCTGACCCCAGCTTCCTGGCATGCTGGGGTATGCAAAGAAAAGAATTTCACTTATAGAATATCATAGACAGGCTCTGTCCAGGCAGCACAGCATTTCATGATGTGTAAATAGTAGAATGTTTATCACTAGACAATTCTATTACATACATCGGTACAATGATTATCTTTGTCCATTAGGTGGCGCTACATACAGGGAGTGTGCAGTGTGTCCTGTGGAGGTGGTGTGGCAAGAAGGGTGCTGTACTGCTCTCAGCAGGCTGCAGGGGGAGATGGAGGCATGGAAGAAGTGGTAGCAGACTCAGCCTGTCTCCCTGCTTCCAGACCTCTAAAAGTTGTACCATGTAACACTGAGCCCTGTCCAGCAAGGCAAATGAATCCATCCATCCATTCACAGATACAGTGACACTTGAACTTTTCCCACATTTTGTAGTGTTACAACCTGGAACTGAAATGGACTTCATTGGGATTACATGTTGTGAATCTACATAAAATAGCCCGCAACATTGAAGTGTGTGGAGAGGGGGATCAATTCAAATTGCAAAATTATTTAGAAATAAAAAATATTTCTTAAAATTGCTTAAATTTTCACCCTTGTACGTGAAACCCCTTAATTAGTTCTGGTGCAACCCGTTGCCACCTGAAATCACATAAATAGTGTGGAGAATGGAGTCCATTTGTGTGCAATTTAAGTGCCTTATGATCAGAAAACATCTGTTCTTTGAAGGCACAGAGATTGTTAGAGAACATTAACAAACGGTATCATGAAGACCAAAGTCCAGAAGTCCAAAGACCAAAGTTACTGACTTTTAATGCATGGTCTCCTCTAAGCAGAGTCATGGTCATGTCATATTCTTTCCATTTTTGAATAATGGATTTAACGGCACTATACGTTTCAATATTATGGGCTATATCGTGTAAATTCATGCCATCTGATCCCCTAAATCCATTTCAGTTTCAGGTGGTAACACTACAAAATGTGGGAAAGATCAAGGGGGTGAATACTTATATAAGCCACTGTATATTGACAGTTGTCTTAATAGCACACAATTATAGTGTTCATATAGTGTATAGTGTATAGTGTACATCATGGTTATTCAGATTTTTGGGATAATGTCAAACACATTATTTATTATCTGATGATAAATAAGACCTTTATGTATTGAATATGGATCTGTTGGAGCAGCAAATGCAAATGTCATATGTGCCAGATGTTTTTTATTCAGAGTGTTTATGGTCTAGGTGGCAGGTGGGTGGACAGGGTCCATGTTCAGTGTCCTGTGGCCTGGGTGTCGCATTAAGGAGGGCCTCGTGTGTCCAGTTCGATGGAAAATGGGACAGAGAAGTTGAAGATGAGCGTTGTGAAGAAGGCAAGAAGCCTCCTCTCACAGTGCCCTGCTTCACCCAGGCCTGCTCCTTCCACTGGGGTGTACAGGAGTGGAGTGAGGTACAGTGGGACCATGCAAACTGACTGAATATTCCACATTACATACATCATATATCATATAATAGTTTGTGTCAAAACTCTTTCATACCAATTAAAGTGACAGCCACTGCACTGCTATTCTCAAATAAGAATTCCCACTGGCAAACTGGTGATGCTGATGGCAGAGCCAGTGCCTAATCTAGAACCTTTCTGTGGTTTTTCACTAGTTCTTAGCCAGCAAAATCTGGAAATCAGGTGTGGAACCAAGAATAGCTGGGCTTAGTAGGTAAAATATGTTCTTCAGCCCTTGGGGCAGCATGGTGGTGCAGTGGGTAGCCTTGCTGCCTCACAACTCCAGGGTCCCCATTCCGATCCTTCACCTGGGTTACTATCTGTGTGGCATTTCTGTGCATGTTCTCCCTGGGTCTGTGTGGGTTTCCTCTGGGATTTTCAGTTTCCTTCCATCTCCCAAATACATGCCAGTAGGTGGATTATGCCAAAGTGCACCACGAGTGAATGACTATGTAAATGTGGGCATGCATGGTGCCCTACAATGGCCTGGTGTCCCATCCAGGGTGTATTCCCACCTTATTCCCAGTGTTCCTGTCACAGGCTCCCAATCAACTACAACCCTGACCAGGATAAAGTGGTTTCTGAAGATGAATGATGGATGAAAGATCCTCCACAGCAATTATTTTTACAGCGTTCATTAGTACACTTGGACATCTGATGATGAAATGCTTTAGCTCTTCATCTGATAGAAACGGGGGCCAGTTCTTAAAAAGGTTTCCCATTTATCCAAACCATCACTGGCTCAAGCACCAGCACCTTGTTGGTGGAAAAGGGTTAATCCTGCATCTACTGTAGGTCTCATAGCATATAGTCTCTCAGGACCTCAGTCTCTCTCTCTCTCTCTCTTATCTGTAGTGTTCAGTCTCTTGTGGATATGGGATCCAGTCTCGAACTGTCTCATGCCTTGGGCCGTCCAGTCCTCTACCCATCACTCCCATTCTCTGTGTCCACCTTCCCAAACCCATTACTATCCAGGCCTGCTACTACAGCACCAACTGCTCCACTCCGGCTCCAAGCACTGCTCCTACAGGGGAACCAGAGGCCTGGAGCAAGAAGAGTGCATGGAAACTCTTCCATGAGGAGAAGAGGACCACATCTGCGCCAGCTGGAGACACAGAGAAGTTCTCAGAAGTTCTACCTACAGTACCAGTGTTGAGGAGCACCTCAACGTTGTCGACACAACCTCCACAGAGCAGTTAAGTGGCAAGATATGAGCACCAGAATTTACAAGGGGGGCATGATAAAATTGAATAAACAATAAGAGTTGTTCTAGAGGTCATAGGAAGCATCATACCCTTTGTAGTGAAATCAATAGCTCTATTGCCCTGTCATTAATAATACGAGAGGGTGTGCCAAAATCAAAAAGTATAGTAAAGGTCCTATAAATGTAAACATCCTAAATATACAGTAATACTGATTGGTAGGTGGAACATTTAGATGGATAGATGAAAGGAAGTCATATCTTCTTATTAAAGCTATCAATTGACATTCTGCTGCAGGTTTGTGTGGGCAGCTCTTGCTTCAGGCTACGGGAATCATCGACCTACGGAATGTCAGCGAGAGACGGTGTTTCATCTCTATTGGCCGTCCTCTTGATGAAGTCATCCAAATCAAAATCGAGTCCAGCTCTCTTAATTGTAGACACAGTGAGTGACCAGCTGTATCTGCTTTCATACCATGCAAGGCTAGGGCGTAAGAATTCAAATTCTATGTGTTTGTGTGCGTGTTTAGAAGAGAATCTTGCCCTTTATGAGAGAAAGTCTCTGAGGCAAATCTGTGAAAAGATGCCCGGAAAGACGCTGATTTCACGATCTAATGTTCTGTTGGTGCGTCAAAACCGTCTCACCCCCGGCAATGGGGTGCTGCTTTCCTATCAGAGTAAGAAGAACATGAAGAAAAGCCATCGTGAAGGTCGGTCAAAAAAGAATTTTTGGCAGACGTTTTGAGGCACAATCCTGGCAAAATCAAAACGGAATCAAACTGTGATGTTTGGTAAATCGAATCACTGACTTAAAGTTCTGACTTCCATCCTCAGATTGTGATGTTCAGCTGTTCTCGTCATCTGGTTTGATCGAGAACCCAGTTAGGAGTTCATCATCCTCGTCCTCCAGCATGCAGTCTTGTCGGGTGTTCATCGATGCCCCGCCTGCATTAAGGATACAGATCAGAGCGCTATCTGTATTTAATGCAACCTCCTCAGACTCCGCATATGTGCTGGTGAGAGAACCTAGAGCTAGTCTTTTTCTGACCTAGCTTAATTCCTACTGCACTTCTTCAACATGTAGCTTTTACCATGTCCTGATATTGCTGAATAACTGGTGCCCCTGGGCCAACAAACTATGAATATATGGCATCACCACAATACCTTACTTAGGCTAGCCTGCTAGTAAACTTGGCTAAAGTTTTCATAGCCTATGTTTAACTAGCTTGCTAGCAAATATGGCTGTGATCATGTACAAAATATAACATTTACTCTGGTGTTAACTTGACACCTTGTTTTTAATTATTTTAACCGTACAAGGTATACCATTATATACATAATAATAATAATAATAATATATATATATATATATATATATATATATATATATATATATATATATATATATATATATATATATATATATATATACATACACATACACATATAAATATAGAACAATATAACAGTATTATAGTTTCCCTAACATGAGCTGGATTGCAATTGAACTTGCTAGCTATAGATAAAACAGCTATAGAGATCACATTAGCTAATCTATCTAGTAACTTGCTAATTTAAACACAATACTGGCTAGCTTGGATACTGTTTCTGAATTATTATATTATACAAATAAAAAACTATTTTTTATGCTAATCATTAGGTTAAATTGAGGAAGTAAATAGAAAAGCTAGTGGTGATGTCATCTAATCAACCCCTTGTCCTTGTTGACCCAGGGACACCTGCCACTCGATAAAATTAGGACGTGAGCAACTATTTACTTTGAACAAAGTCGGCATTAGCATGATGCAAAAGGACATTACTGATTTTAATAGTGACCTGCACATTTTTGTTAAGAAGTCAAGGCATGTATGTTTTTGATCCCTCAGATCCGAGATGTAGACGCTGTGAAAACCGCAGTGTTTCAAGGCACGCAGCTTTTCCACTGGAGTTCTACAGGAAGCAGGGCAGAAGTGGAATTCCATGGGGAGTACCAGCACATAAAGGGAACATTTAGAGCAGAGTATTCTTATATTAAGCCTGAGGAGGCTAAACTTATGTAGCCCTTGGTCAGTTTATCCAGCAATATGTTTAAATGAATGCTCTATTTTTCAGAAAATAAATAAATGAATAAATAAATAAATAAATAAATGTTAACAATAGAAGATAGCATAAGTATGCATATTATATTCATGCTAATTTTCTTTCATTATTTGCAATGTTAACATTTTTGATGAAGTAATGTAGTGCTTTTAAGAGAACTGGAAAATCTTGTTAGTTCAAAGAAACCTTTTGGTTTAATGAGACAAGTTAGATTTCACAGGAAATCTGGACATTTATACTTTTCTTTCTCACTGGTTCGTTAAAAGAAAAAAAAAAAAGAATGTAGATCTTACAGCGGTACTGTGTCCAAATGTATATTTATCCCAATAAATATTTAGTTATAGATACACACATCACCGTCATAAAGCAGACTTGCTAAGTGCTTCAGTTGAGCAAAAAAAAACAAAACAAAAAACGCTTCGGTTTTGACATGGAATACATCAGTAAACAGCAAAATTATGTAAACAGCAGCTAACAAAAATACTGAAGTATCATGAACACATTGCAACATGGTGGTGCCATCTTTTCTTAAGAGATCCCTTCTTACTAAAATGTTGTGGGACAAACATTAACGTCATGGCAAGCTGATCAAAGAAATACGGGTGCGAGAACTGTCAGCTCCTGCATGTTCATGTTCTGCTTGAGGACACATGCAGGTATAGCAAATACTTCATCTTCTTCTTCCCAGCCTCACAAATTTCCACTCTGTGTCTCATCCCCCAGTAAGCAGCCTCAATTGCTCGGATTAGGCGTCTGATCCAGAAGAGCTTTCATGTCCAGCAGTGCTTCCTTGAGGAACCGTGTTAGTTTGGTGGCATTAGTTTCTTCACAGCTGTTGAAGGCCGTCACAGCAAAGTTGATGTGGTCGTCCATCGGGTTGTAGCAGATGCCATAACCGTCTGGCACCATTGGCCCAATACACATAAAACAGTCTGTCTTTGAGCCGACCTGAAAAAAACAAAAATGTCATGAGGGCATCGCTGTGACTTTATCGTAAACATACGCCATGATACATTATTAATGTGTGATCACCTTCTTGTGCTATTAATAATGAAATCATGGCCAACACTGGCAATGTGGAATCAATTAGCATGATCTTGAGAATAAAAAAAATGAGACGTGAAACGGGAACTGGCTTTAATGCTTCATCTATCTGTGTAAACTTTAACACCATCTGGTCTTTCAAAAAAGAAATGTGGAGAACTTCTAATTATTAAGTATCAGTCACACCAGATTTAGTGCTTAATGTTGCGCACAGTTGCAGAAACACTACAGTAGCTAACATTACAAAGAGGTTCCCAACACACCGCTCATAACTCACTCCATTTTTGCTCCAACCCAGTGAGAAAAAAAAAGTGAGATGAAAATGGCCACCTCGGTTTTCTTTTTTGTTTTTGTTTTTTAAAGTTAACTTGTCCTCATTGTCTAAACAGTATTAGTTACATTTAAGACTTTTCTAGCCATTTGTAGAGCAACTCATCCACGGTTCAGATCTTCAGCTAAAAGAAACATTTTTTAAAATAATAATAATAATAATAATAATAATAATAATAATAATAATAATAATAAATCACATACTTGGCTAGTGAAGAGGTTGAAATGCATGGCCACAGCATAGGAAGTATCCATGAAGATTTCTGGGAGAGAAGTCAGATCCTCAATGCTTTGCATCTTCAGCCCCAGCAGATGTCTGTCGATTGCCTGGCCATGAATGGCCTGAGTATTGACAGATTGTATTCCAGAGATTCATGGTCAGTTAATTTGTAATATTTTGCAATAAAACCAAAAAAAACCCCCAACAACAGCATGTTAGTCTGTTATAAGACTCCTACCATGTGTGTGTAATTTCGATGAGCGTTGATGGCCTTCTCCAGCAGGGCCAGTTTCTCTGCGTTCTGCCAAGGAGTTACACATAATTGTCAAGTAATTTGTAAGTTACTGCAGATTGTATTGTAATGTAACCAGTTCATACAAAAGATCTCCACAAGTTCACATCAAGGTGATGAATGAAAACTCATTCATGGTGTATTACAGTGCTGTCAAATTCTCAATTCTAATTGGTCAGAAAGTGTTGAGTCATTTTCGACAGTACTTCAGACTCCATGGTTTATATTCATAAATCGTTTCTATAGTAACAGCTTACACAAGGACTAGTATGACGGATGCTCCACATAAACAGATTTTTTATTATTTTTTTTTTTAAAGAGTGTAATCATCGATATGGTGAAATTTTCTATGCGGAGACTTGTTTTTTTGGAAGGAGTCTCCACTTTCAGCGTTTTGTAATAGTCGAACAGACAGGTAATAAATAGAATTTTGTAAATGTTGGCAATTAGCCGTGGTATAAGAGGAATGAAATACTTTGGGGCATGCTGTTACAGGAAAAATAATCAACTTTGAGGTGGTAACAGAACGTCCACTTCAGGTCAGGCCACCCAGTCATTGATTATTTTCTCTGTTGTGTTTTATTCGCTACTTAATCACTGTTACTTCATAAGACACGACAAAAAGGATGATTACAGAGAAATATTAATCAAGCATTCCATTAAAGATTTTGCATTAACGGACATTAACTTGCACAAATCAGATCCTAATATTACTCTAATACTTCATCCAAGGCAGTACATCCGGATGTTTGTTTGTTCCCAACAAAACAAGCAAACTAAGTCACAAATATTTGTTTCAGTGCTCGTTCTACTGCTTACTTAAGTATTTTAGACTGAAAATCAGAATATTGCTTGCCAAAATTCCTCAAATAAATATAGGGTGCTCCAAAACCTTTGGTAATATAAAGCTAGAAACAAAACTGTTTGGTTTGATTTCGAATTCATGTACGGCAATTAATATCGCAAGCATCACGCATACTTTGCCTGACCTGTTTGGATTTGTCATCCATGGCTTGTACGAATCTGAGCGACTCAGTAGAGGTGGAGCGGATGGCCTCGGTTCTTCCCAGTTTAAACATGCGTATGGAGGCGCTCTCGTATGTAGCGCAGCACACACCATAGATCCTAATGCAGGAACAAAACAGGAAGGGTTTAACACAACGGACTTGAAACAGGCAACTAGATGACACTAGATGCCATGCTCCCTGGGTTACAGAATGTCGAGGATCGATTCTTCTACAGCGGGTAACTTCGAGGTAGCGTCATAAAATGTCTAACTGATATTTCATAATGATTGCTACTATTTTTAGCAGGTGGCACCCTGACTCACCTGTAATATGCCAGCTGGAGGGCCATTTGGATGAAGGCGTCTGAGCTGGTTTTACATGACTTGAGGTATTTCTTCCCGTAATGAGAGAAGTTGAGAACTCGCACATCCAGGTCATGCACCATTCTGCAAAACCGAGAGACTCCTATTACAACACGTGAATCATTTATTTGGAAACGACTGGAGCGCTTCATATTCAACTCTGCTTTACACTGCCTCACTAGCTGTTGTTTCTTTTTTTTTTTTTTTGCAGACGTTAACCCCAGATACAAAGGAAATGGAATGATGAAGAGCGCTCACATGTTCATGTTCTGCTTGGCTTTCTCAATGTCCTTTTTGATTTCAGGTGTGATGTTAAAGCGCAGCTTCTGCGGCATGGGGAGTGGAATCATAGGAGCTCGCACCATCTCAGTTTTCTTCCTGTTACAAACAGGTTAAAGGCGTTAAAGGCAATGTTTGACGATATTCGCCTGTCAGTTAGCACATTGTAATAATTCTGAAAGGAATGGTATGGTATGGTAAAAAATCTCATTCATACAATTTTCCAACAATCAGCCAATGTGTTTGGTGTCCAACATTTATTTCTTTAGTTCTTATTTACTTAAAAAAAAAAAAAAATTGCATTAATAGATAACAAATAAAAGAAATGACGCAAATAAAACATGCTCAAATCATTTTCATGTATTCATTTCAAATGATATTATTCATTCCCACAACTTCATTTTAGAATAAACAATTTTGTAAAATAGCAGGAATAACTATATAGTAAAACTATATTATAATTTGAATGACTTTTAATGCAAGCACCCCATAAAACTTCTAGGATCTAGAGCGACAGCTGGGAAACGTCACTCGTGTAAACATGACCGCCAAGTCTCTTCCTGTGTTGCACCAAATGACACTAAGTAAGTCATTTTAAATGTCCACATATTTAACCACTACAATGTTACAGGGTTTTGACAAAACAGCAATGTTTGCTTCATGTTTATGGATTACACTGTATCCTAAACAAACTGTGTGTGGCACATTTTCACTGAAAAGATTTTGGATAAAGCTTCCAGTGCAAGACATGTCCTGAAGTGTTTTACTCCTTTTATACAGCAGCAATTTGCCAATGATTTTAATTCATTAATGTATTTGTACTTTTTAACCAATTATGCTTACATTTATCTATCTATCTAAACTGGCTACATCACCCTCTCCTCTCCAGTAATAGCTGGTGTGTGGTGGGCATTCTGGCACACTATGGCTGCCATCGCATCATCCAGATGGATGCTACACACTGGTGGTGGTTGAGGAGATGCCCCCTGCCCCAACCCATACTATATAATGCGCTATATGAAATGTAACTAGCTAACATTTAATGTTGTGAAACATCCATGAAATAACTTACTCCACTTCCTGTTACATTATACTGTAGCAGCGGTTTAGTACTGATGCTAAACACACATGAGACCTCTTCCACAACATAACTACCGTCTATACCGTCTATAACTACTAATTACAGCCATAACTACCGTCAGAGCTGCAGTTACAGAATATTAACCTTCTGAACAATCAGATTCGAGATCTCAAGTGCACCATGGTATGTTGTTGTCTTGCAAGTAACCTTCACTGTCACTCTCTTGTTGACACTTTCTCTTTGGATGTCACAGTAAACTCACGCGTTTAGCAGCTTAACGAGACAGACATACCCACATACACATAATTACACCAGAACTGGATTCTGCCTTACATATATTCCACCACATGGTCCACTAGGAACACAATGGGAGGTCCTTCAGCAGGAGCATGCTCATACGTCAGTCCACACGATCCATCCTCGCCCACTATAAACTGTGGAGAAGTAAAACGAGACCGCTAACACCATAAACATACCGCTAAGTTCCCACATCAGCGAGTGTATACACAGGCACACTAATAATATGGTCAGAACATGTTTCCAGAATAGTTAAGTGGTCTAATAAAACAGCATACTATGATATGATATGATTTTCTACAACGATGAAAAGGATTGACTTCCATCACAAACCTGTAGTGTTTTATCAAACCAGCGGTTCCCACTGTTCCAGCGGCTTCCGCCTCCATGCAGCATCTGTGCAGCCACTTTACTGTAGTAGATCTCATCTGACACACGTGGCATCGGGGCGTCCAGGCACACTAAGAAGATGCTCTTTTGGATCGCCCGGACTGAATCTTTATTCGTTTTATCTGTAGAGCAAACACGGCAGAACCTTGTCAATTCATGTCAATGAAATGCTGCGCATATAAAGAGTGAATCAAGCTAAGTTAGCTGAGCAGGGTAAGTATAGATATATAGATCACCCTTGATGAGGTTGTTGTAGGCTTTGCCCCAGGTGTTGCGGTGGTTCGAGGTGAGAATGCCAATGGGCTCTTTATTGGATTGTAAAGAAGAATTCCAGATCTTCTCCAGCTGCATGTAGAGCTGATCTACCGTCAGTGGCGTGCCGTCGCTATTGTACACGTCCAGAACAAAAAACTGGAAGAGTGCAAGCGAGAGATATTTACACAATATCCGAGATTACAGTTGGTTTATAGAGGTCTAGTCGTTTGTGCAGCAGGTTACCTGAAAATTGTGAACCACTGTGATGTGAGTCGGTGCCTTCTTTCCAATGGCATCGTTCACCACAGTGTCTTTCTTCGGTCCTGGTATTCGGCATGAAGACAGCACCTGGTAATACTGGTCCATGCATAATGGCTTTCCTCCCAAATACTCAACAGGTAGTGTTTCACTGCAACGAGAGATATGCAAATTGAATACCGCAATCCAAAGAATTCAAAAGTAAATCAGGTCATCTGGCCTCGACAATTAAGACTCACCTATCAATCATTTGCTTGAAGTTCAAAACTCCAGCAATCAGTTTGGCAGCAAACCTGCACACGCAGAACAGACTTCCATAGAGCACTGAGTTTTAAAATATTCAAACTGGCCAACACACAAAGCAACAACATCGCTAAACCACAGTCAGTAATTAAGATCAAAACCTTTAGGGTTAATAGATAGGGTTTTACTTTGACATCATTTGCAAAATTGAACAAATTTGATTGTTCTATTCAGTGGTATTCCTGATAAAATTCCGGGTACTATATAATACATTTAATATGTCATTTATATGTAAGAATATAGGGCCATATTCAGAGTCAGTGATTTAAATCCAAAGGTTATGTTCTATATGTTGTATTTAGATTCTGTCTATACATTTTCTTCTCTCCCTGTTCAGATTATGCAAATCACCTACATATAGTTCATGCCTCTGAGGCTGCCAGATTTTTCTTGAGTAAAGGTACCAGAGACAGGGTTTTCCAATACAGTCTAGACTGCTAAACCACTGCTATTAAATGCAAACACTTGCTTTTAACCCCGGAACAATCAGTGAACAGAAACTGCAGATACTTTGAGTTGTTGAAATAATAAAGTAAAATAATCATTTGATATGCCTAGGTTTGAAGGATAATGAAGGATAAACGAGGACTATCAAATTTGTTAATACTAAAGTAAATACTGCCCTCAAATCAAAAATTTTGCTCATATCCTAATAGTACAATTTATACTAATTGACTCTAAAATGTAAGCATATCTTTCACTGTGAACATAGTCAACATAGCGTTCGATCAGGTTTAAATCTGTGGTCCATGTAACTGTTGCTCTTAGCTGCATGCATAACTGGTGTGTAAACAACACAGTCTAAAGGGCGAGTGAATAAATGTAAGGGTAAGTCTAAATAGGGAACATGACCGAAGTGTAACTCCACTGGATTTGTCCATACACTGTTTGGGTTGTTAAAAGTGGCCATGGGCAGTAAATTGTGCTTAAAATAGCAGCAGGAAAAGGAGACGTCTGTGTAAAAGGTCAGTGTGCAACTCGACACTGTAGATATCAGTAACATCCAGCAATAAATGTCCTCTCCAAGAGTACAGAGCATTGTTTTGAGCAATAAATAATGTTTTTATGTCGGTTTAATGTGTGGACGGAATTAAAAGCGTGAATTAATCTCTCTATTCTATTCCACTGTAATCCACTCGTTTTAATTCCACTCTGTTCTGCTTTTTCAAAAGAAATTATATTCTACTCTTTTTTTATTTCATTATATTTTTCAATTTTACATTCAATTCTACTCCACTATTGTTCATTCTGATCTATTCTTCTCTTTTAAATTCTATTATAATCCAACTGCTTTCACTTAATTACACTCTATTCTTTTAACGTGCACCCATTATGGTTTTTGTCAAATATTACCCTTCATGTAGTGTGTTATATATCTGTTGGTGAATGTAAAAAGTCTGCAAAGTTTAAAAAATCAAAGCGCAGGACAAACAGAGTTATCGACTCCCAAAAGAAGGACTCGATTCTGAACAGCTGCATCGAGTCGTTAGTGATTCCAGACTTTACTTCCTGCACTAACCGACGTAGGTTTGTAACAAAAAGCCCCGCCTCTGGTCTTCATCGGCTGCTCGCTGACAGCGGTAGACCAATCACAACAGACTGGGACGTCTGGCCAATCAGAGCAGAGTATGGAGTTTAGAACGAATCCTTTAGAACGGATCACTGAACGAGTCATTTGTGACAATGAGGAAAAAAAACATAATGCTGCAGTTTAAATTATGAACACAGGAAAGTGTTTTTTGACCTTGGATGCATGTCAATCTATCGTATGAGACCTCTAAAACAAAATTAGGCACGTTTCAAAACCATAATAGGTGCACTTTAAAGCCTTTACTTCTACTCTATTAGTGTAGTGTAATCTACTCTTTGTAATTCAATTATACACGTTTTAATTCTATTCTATTCTACAGGCATTAGCATCATGCTAAACTAATTATTTATTCCTAATTCCTTATTAAAACTCTTATGTTAAACTGATCATGTCTTAATAAAAAATATGAAAGGGTTTTGTGTGTTTATTTACATTGCTAGTAAAATCAGATGAGATTATCTAGATCAATAGAACATCCATTAGTAGTAGACAGAACACATTCTGAATACGGCGCTGTGATCAGACATGATACCTCATCTGTCCCTGGCAGTCCTGGAAGTGCATCTGCGGCAGAACCACGCCTGGGCTAGTGTACACTGGGACTGGCATACGAGAGTCTAAGTAGGCTGACTGCATCCACCAATCAGTGAGCTGCAACACACAATCATATAACGTATCTGACTGGTAATTAGAATGAGGAAAAGGTTTCACTTACACATAATCCACTGCTGCTATATTGGTCATTTTTGGGCATTTTTGTACAAATTTTGTTGTCCATGGGCTAGCACATATAATTTGGTTAAATAGTAAATTAATTAATGACTCTGCCTTGCTGTTGCTAGTTCACTCATTTGGTTACAGTTGCTTGTTTGTTTGTTTTTGTTTAATTTCCCAGATTTGGATGTCACTAAGCAAGGATTTACAATGAACAGATGGCTGAAAACAGTCAATCCAATCTGGCAACCCTGACACAGTTAGCTACTTGTTGTACCCAGTTCTCAGTTTTGCGTGCTCGTCTCTCCAGTCCTTTCTGCAGCCTTTCGCCGACGCCACCGGAGGACAGGAACTCAGCCATGAGCTGGCGTGTATGGTTCATCTCCTCCTCAGACACGAGCGGTTCGAGTGCAGCCAGGTAACGCTCACACGTCTGTCTGAGTGGTGGCACTGGCAGCTTGGGCAGAGCATCCTGATGTGCCAGAGATTGGTCACGGATCTGCACGACTACCACTGGCCTTGCTAAGCGCTTAGGCACCGCCCTCGACTGTGAACCCAAAAAAACAAACCCCCACACTTCATATTAATTACTTCTAATTACAGTCACACATGAATGTAAAGGATATTAGAAAATCTTTCCTATTAACAGGGAATGAATTGCTATCTTAGGTAAGATCATGATTCCTCACTGAATGAGAGTGACCATAAATTCAAACGTTAAATGGCTTTAAAAAGTTAAAATTTGATTAAGATGATTGCACTTAGCCTTCATCAGTTTATATAAATAGAATATTTTTTCCCCCTCTTCATTTCACCTGTATGTTTGTTCTTGGGGAAAATAGTAGACTAAGTGATGTGCTGCACCTGGAAATGTGCTGTTATTGTCTATACAGACATAACGTCACCTTAACATTTTCAGGAACATTTTACATTTCCGTAAGAGGTTCCCAAAAGTAAGGAATAAAACATTTGTAGGTGTGCTGTTATAGGAAAATAAATCAACAATCAGCTTAGTATAACACAGCCCAACACGAACTAGAGTTACTATTACCGTGAAGTTGACTATTTCTAATAACAGAACGCCCTGAAGTGTTTTATTCCTATTTTACCACTGCAATTTGCCAACAATTTCAATTTCTATTTAAAACAACAACAACATACGTATGTTTTATTTATTTATAGTTACGTTGAACGTTGTGGGACATCCGCAAAACATTTTGTTTGTCTGTCATCACTTACATTACAGCAGCTGTAAATGTTTCCTCACCAACCTCACTTGAAATTCAAGTTAATAAGACACTTCTCTTACTGGGAAGTCAAACAGCGCCAAGTCCCCTGTCCTTAAAACTCATTGACTGACTGTTACAAAACGCTGACACTGGAGACTCCTTCCGAAAGTAAACTAAATAAACATATCGTCACAAAATAAAGCAGCTAACCTGCTGTATTAATAATTACATACGTTACACACACCTTGTACGAGGCGTTACTAGAGAAACGGTGATGTATTACGTAGAACGAACGTATTATTATAAACCTGCGATTTTACTTGCGAAGTAGCCGTAATTACTGTCAGAGCTGCTGTTACAGAAAATTAAACACCTTCTGATTCATTCGAATCGAGAATTCAACAACTCTGTGGTATAACATTATTTTCAGCACTGGTTAACAAATCATAAACTTCAGCGTTATGAAACTATACCTAATGAGAGGAACGTACTTAACGCTTGTGTTAACTGATGTGTAAAAAATTAAATTAAATTAAAAAACAACTCGTATAAGCCAAATAATGAACACTGCATTAACAGTGCATTCTATTTATGAGTATACAGTGCACAGTGCATTCTATTGTATTTAGGAGAAAAAAATAAATAAATCTCTCACAAGCATCAGTGCCCTCTTCTGCTGAAGCATCAGAGCACTACATTTTCCACATTCCTCAGTCCACTAACACTCAGGTCACATGACCTGGCCTGATCTGATCATTCGCACTTGCAGAGCTCTGTGTTATTCTTTATCGGCCTGTTCTGGTTGTGCCGTTGCTTTGGTTTAAAACTCTGCTCTTTGGAATAGTCCTGTTGTGGTCTGTTTGCACATTGCCTGACCCTTTGCCTGCTCTTTGCTTTATTTTGATTATGTCTGTGTGGGTTCTTTTTTTTTTTAAGTCCATCCTGCTTTAGTATCCACTGCGCCTGCGATTTCATAACATCAACAACAATCGAATGAACTGATGGCTGCGATTCATATGTTTATGAAAATGTAAACGTAGTTAGTTAATATTTAAACAAACAATCGATTAATACTATAATAATGTGTTGGCTTTGTTAAAATGATTTTTATGTTAACATGACGAACTGTACAGATAGAAGCCGCTTCATTAGCTATTTAATGTCGTGACTGATCTGTGTATAATCGTCCTGTACGCACAGTATCACTGACACTGTGGACATGTTAACTCATGACCTTATATACAGAATGCATTCATTTATATGGAATTGAATAACAGTATATCTCTTAAAACTCTGTTGGAAATAACCATTTATTATTAATGCTTTAAAGCTAATATGGCTAGCGTACAGTATAATGGGAGCTTGTAATCAGCTTGGACAATAGTGCTGGCTGTAAATCAAATCACAGGTTTATATTAATGCTCTCACTCTAATATGTTTCTATAGAAACAGCAGATTTAGAGAGAATTGTGTGGATTGAAACCTAATAATAAACTACTTTAAAAAAGCACTATTATTTAACAGAGAACAATATATAATCATTTATAAGCTTTCTGGAAGGAGATGTGTATTTAAAATTTATGAAAGGAGTCTCCAGCATCAGCGCTTTGTAACAGTCAGTACGTTTTTTCCCCACAGGAACGTTTTCAGGACAGAAAACTTTGCACATTGCACATTTTTTCCCTAATTGTCTTCAAGAGAAAGAAAAAAAAGAGAGGCTGATAAGGGGGAATAACTCTTTATAGCTGCTGTAATGTAAGTACTAAGACAAACTAAGATTTGAAGACATTGCACAACACTGAATGTAAATAGAATCAGATAAAAAGTATGAGTTGTTCAGTAAGAAATGAACAAGTAGAACTTGACAAGATGCCTCGGTCGTCACCAAGTCTAGTCTAGTCCTCCTTGTTGCAAATTTGTATGCCTAAAACTATTCAATTTCACTTCCTCCTTGCATACAAAACAAAACAACTCTTATTTATACACCAATAAATAGAGGGGTCTGAAAGAGTGCAAAAAATGAAAAGATAAAGTGCACTGTTACTAAAGTGACTTAATTTTTTTAAAATAAAACCTTCAATGAGGTAAACAAACAGGTTAAACAAATAAAGCACAAAAATCATTTGAACAAATAAATCAAAAACAGTGCTGCAATGGTGGTCCTGCACGCAATTCTCAAATTTCCCCCAAGATGGCGCCATTTATCGGTGGATCCAATATTACAAAACCGATATCCGATTATGGAAAAACACTTAAATATCGGAAAAAATATCTGCGAAACCGATTATCTGTCGATCTTGTCCTAAGACACCCTTAAAATATACGTCAAACAGGAAGAACACTATTGAAGAAAATTGATTTCAGACATTTGACAGTCCTGTGATCTTGACCTTATTTCGATCAATTCCTAAATCTATTCAGTTCATCTACTGGTTACAATGATAATTCCACACATACATCTACAAACACTCTCACAACTCGTTCTTGAGATGTCACGCTACAGAAAATTTCAGATGGACTCACGGACAGAGGGTTGGATGGACAGAGAGATGGCAAAAACCGTAGATAGCCCCAAAAAAATAAGGGGCGACAGATGAACTGTGTTTGCAATAAAAAAAACAACACAACCTGCTGTTAAACCCACATGCAAATATGTTTGTTGACTTTTAAGGCTTAGAGCTGGAGCAGGTGGTGCTGAACAACGTGTAGCTGATGGGGGCGGAGCTTATGTCAGGGCAAGATGTAAACAAAAGCCAAAATAAAGAACAATGATAAATCTATTGCATAAAAAGAAGATATCTTAGAAATTACATTATTATTTTAATTTAATTTTTTAAAAATAGAAATACCTATACTAAATATTACATACTGCCGCTTTAACTTTATCGCTCCGTTCCAAAACTAAGAAGCAACAAACATACATTTAAAGTGTTTACATTTTCCCCCCCCTCTTTTATTTCATTTGTTTATCTGGAGCTGTTTATCATCATTATCATCATATAAGATCCACACTGACTGCTCTTAGTCCTAGCTGAGAGATTTGGTTTAGACAATCAGGTGATCACAAACACTCGTAGTTAGGTTTAGGCTGCTTCATGTGTAAATACTGATTATGGTCGTTGTTATTGTGGTTGTGTAAGGTGTTGATTGTCATGGTGACTCACCGCGGCTCTGGCCAGGACACTCAGCATGATTTGAACTCCAACACTCCCTCCAGGTTTATCGGACAGAACAAAGTCGCTCTGACATTCTGCTCTCCAAGGACGAGCTAAAGTTGTTGTCAAACCTCTCGTGCGTCTCCGCCCTCATTCACTCCCTCACTCATTCACTCCCTCAGTCATTCACTCAGCCAAGACACCAGAGAGATCGCAGAGCACCGGGTTGCCAGATTGGGATAATACTTCCGCTTACACCATCCACGCTCCTTTTTTTTTTTTTTTTTTTTTTAAAATATAATTACATTGAGGTTGCAGGTGATCCTTGCGATAACATTATTCTATGATTTTACGTTTTAGCATAGTTGAGCTAAATCGAAGGCGCTAATGAATACAATCTGCCAATGTTTATTCTACAGCTATTTTCTCGCAGCCTAACAGCTGATCCTTACAGCAGATGTCGCCTGTATAACAGCATGAAGCCGAAAATCCGACATGTTTACCCTACATTTCTGTTGTTGAAGGCTATTTGCGGTTACGATAAAAGATAATATACATAATATACAAACGCCCTTGACTGCTTCGTTCTACTAATCCTCTAACGCAGTAAGGTTAAAAAATATATAAATAATAAAAAGAGACAACATCGCCACCTGGTGGCAGATCAGCGACTTCATTTTTTTTGTCCTCTGGCTAAACTTGAGCCAGGCAACAGCGCTGTAGCTCTGCACAAGTGCAATGATTTCTGGACATTTGGACCAACAACAAAATTAACGCTGGGTGTCCTTGCTAAAAAACAAAACAAAAAAACAATAGAAAACAAACAATCACATAAATTCTAATGGCTTCCACTATAAATACCATTACAAACCATCAGCTGTAAACTATTAAAACTGTTATGGATTCACAACGACGCTTCACAGCAACGTCATCAAAACTCGTCGTCCGTCATCTTTATGCGACTCGGCACTCTCACATGGCTGCTCGCTTGTGTTTATATTAAACAGGATTTTTAGCCATACTTAAATGACCAGTCGATATGTTTTCATGTATACCCGTGTTCTACTGAGCAACATCTGTAAACCTCTGGATGTGTTGGAATTGAAGAAGAACTGACTGTGTGCAATGGCTCTCTTCATGATTAACCGGTATGAGATCATGTTTTTATATATATATATATATATATATATATATATATATATATATATATATATATATGATTGTTATACCAGCTTTGTTTTTACTAGTTCTGCATATGTGCATGTTGCGAGGCACTCCTGAGTTCAAATAAAATGCTTAATGCACCAAAACACCACCCAAATAACACAAGATCTCGAACGCCAACACTATAAATACACTGCAAATAGATGTTGCTTTCATTCCAGCCAAATAGGAGACCCACTATGACCAAGATGACCTGATTAAACAAGCGCTGTTAGGTATTAGGAAAGCCTGCAGCCACACCAGCCATCCCTTTGAATGGAAGAAGACAGAAGAGATCTTTTATAGAGAAACATGGAAAATGCAATGTTCTCTGTTTTGAAGATTTTAACTAACTAATACAGGGTTTCCCAAAAGTCTCCATACATAGGGGACTGTGTTTGCCAGCACCACGTCGGTCGTGCCTTCATCAGTGGATGTTCGTGGACGTCCACTTCTCGTTTGGCCCGCAACACTTCCAGTCTTTTTGAATTTGTTAATAAGTTTGCCAACAGTGTCGTATGTAATGTGCTTGCCATGTTTCCTGTTAAAGTCCTTCGCAACCTCCCGACAGCTACCAGTCGACTCGACAGCATAACGTTTTTAATGATGTGTGTGAGATTTGGTCCTTATTTTGGTATATTATGCTTTTTCTTCACATGAAATCTTTCACAACACTCATATGAAGCTCTGTCTCTCTTTCTTTCCACCTAATGAAAATTTAGTAATGTGACACCCTGTTAAAAAAAACAAAAAAAAACAACAACCACCTGAGAGATGAATAAAAGATCATGACCCTTTCGAGTAGTTGCTGTATTTATGTTCATGCATTACATAAGATTCCCTGCTTCTAATATCTTCCAGATATCTAGGCGAGGAGGAGGAAAGTAAATCAAATGGCGAGTCAAGGTCCAAAGACTTGCTAAACAAGCTCCAGGAACGTGCCAAGGCCAGACAACAACTTAGTCATGCAACTAAGGAGGAGTCAGATGTCCAGGATTCAAAGACGAGTGAACGGAGCCGTGTAGGAAAGACTAAAAGAAATCTCGAGCGGCAAGAAAAAGAGAAAAAGCAACCTAAGAAGAAGAGAAAGGAAAGCGTTCGAGAGCAGGACGATGGTAATGTTGATGTTGATGACACGCCTGTGGAACAAGCAGATTTGGGTACGAGTGAGCAGTCGGGAAGGAAAAAGAAGAAAAAAGACAAAAAGGGAAGCGCAACTCAAGAGGAGAAGCAACACACAGGTGCATATGCGTGCATAAATCTTCCAGGAAAGTGAATTCATTTCTCTAAACCATGTGTATATTTAATGGATATTGTCTTCTTGAAGAGTCCTCTGGAGCAGTAGATGAGCCTGAAAGCCAAACGACTGCAGATGCCCAGCCTGAGCGGTCGAACACAAGCTCCAGCTTTTTTGTCCTGGGTGGATTTGAGAATAAGACGATTCCAAAGGTGTCCATGCGAACATTAATTTGAAGCACAAACATTTAAAACCTTTCTATTATCTGTGAGGAGTCCATATGAAATCTGTTTGTGATATTGCCTTCTAGGTCCAAAGGGTGCTGCCGAAGTGGCTGGCTGAACCAGACATGATTCAGAGAGACGTTAAGAGCAATTTAATCCCTCTTGGTGACATGCCAGGAATTTGTCCCTTGCTACGGAAAAAACTGGAGACCAACGGGATCCAGAACTTCTTCCCAGGTCAGAGCTAGAGGTTTATTCAAGAGTTGATGACCGACTCTTTCAATCTTCTTGTTTGTTTCATATCACTCCTTTACTTGAATCGTACACAGTTCAAGCTGAGGTCATCCCTGCTGTCTTGGAGAGTGTGAATTCAGGTCTTCTGATTGGACAAGGAGGTTACAGGCCCAGAGACATCTGTGTGTCCGCGCCTACAGGAAGTGGAAAGACGCTGGCATTTGTTATACCTGTCGTACAGGTGCGACCTTCTGTACACAATAACTACGCATTTTAGTCATACTGTATATTCTGCAGTCAAATTACTGTATGTATAATTATTTAATAGTGCTGGATCACTTGGAGCTTTTATTGGTTACCTTGATTCTCATCTTAAAGGTGCAGTGTGTAATGTTTCAAGCTGTTCATGGACCTGTAATAATCATTTTATTTCAAAGATACCTTAGAAAAATCTTAATTTGGAGTATTTGCATCTAATTGATCGGGCTTTTTTTTTTTTTTTTTTTTTTTTTAGCATTCCAGGGCCATTTATTTTGCTTTTTTTCTGGCCCAGAATATCTTTTTTTATTATTTATCAATTTATTTATTTATTTTTTTTATTTATTATTATTTTTTTTTTAAATGATAAATCAAACACTCGGAAAACATCTACTGATTGTAACTAGCATTAGCTGGCTTTTAAATAAGCTAATTAGCATCGACGTATGTTCGGGAGGCATAAATAACCAGCTTGATAATAGCAACATGAAATAAAGTATACAATAAAGCGAGAGTTACAATAAAGGCATGTTACTGGAGTAGCTAAACATAAATAGCTAAATGAATACCTAGCTTGGTAGTAGCTTAAAAAAACATTAAATGAAATGGCATTCTTTTCATGTTTATTATTAGAGGTGGAACGATATATTGCAGTTCAATATCACAACGTATCTCCTTTCAACAAAGGTAATATAAAGGTATTAAAGGTGCAGTTTGTAATGTCTACAAGTGTTCCTGGAGCTGTAATGATCATTTCAAATCAAAGATAGGTTAGAAATATTATCATTTGTAATATTGACATCTGATTGCCCTTTTTTCTTTTCATTTCAGTGATTTATTATTTTTTTTTAAAATTTATTTGGCATTTTTCTGGCCCAGAATAAACGCAGCAGAACTGCTCTGCATTGTTTTGTTTTGTTTTTGTTTGTTTTTCTCCATAAAAAACAACATACGAAGGAAATGTAATTTCAGCAGAGGGTGTGACATTGGTTAGGAGAAAGGGGAAGGCTTGACTGTGATTTCACTGCAATTGCAATTCACTTCACAGGCAGTAGAGGGCTCTAAATTACAAATAACCACTTTAAAAAGTAGTGATGTGTTTATAAATGTTGTAGGTTATCATCTGGTTTATCATAATTGTAATTATTTTACGTTTTCTTATCATGCCTCCATATAGCACAAAGCCGGGTTTAGTTAGCACTGTGCAGGTCAGACCATGTCAAATGCCACCCCGTCATAATTATTATTATTATTATTATTATTATTATTATTCTCATTGTTACAGGCGCTGATGATGCGAGTGGTGTGTGAAGTCCGTGCCCTGGTTGTGTTGCCCACCAAAGAGCTCGCGCAGCAGGTTCAATTCATTACTTCTTTACATATTATTTTTTCTTGGCCCCTCTCTTGCTCGTCCTGCTGCATTTTGTCCGTTCTGATTATTATCTTCTCTGCAGGTGTATAAAGTTTTCTACCATTATGCTGAAGGAACTGGGCTAAAAGTTGTATTGGCTGCTGGGAAGAAACCTTTTGCTGTAGAGCAGGCAACTCTTTTAGAAGTCAGGTAAATACAAAAAGCGAATATATTCTTTAGTTAGCGGAGACATTTTTTTAAAAAAAAAGGGCTTTCCTTGTTGGGGGTGGAGCTAATTTCAGGGCCAGAAAAAATATAAATGTACGCCTGGAATGAATTACTAATATTCAAATTGCGAATCACAGATTTTGTATGTCTGAAAGTATGGGATTATTATAGGTCGTTTTTTTTCTGGGCCGGAAAAAAATTCAAATTTCACCTTTAAAGAAAATGTCATAGACGTGCTCTCGAGTTTAGCCTGTTGCCATATTAATGCTTTTAGCGGGCTCATGTAGCGCAATGACTCAGTCTCTCTCGTGTTGTCTATTTATTCAGAGGGGGTGTCAGTCGGAGTTTGGCAGATATTGTCGTGGCAACACCAGGTCGTCTGGTAGATCACATCAACAAAACCCAAGGGTTCAGTCTTCAGCATCTTCGTTTTCTGGTGAGGAGCAGTCAACAAGCATGATATTCAAGAATTCATCATACATATGTGATGGATCATTTATTATTATTATTATTATTATTATTATTATTATTATATATTTGTTTAGATTATAGACGAGGCAGACCGAATGATTGACAGTATGCAGCAGGCTTGGCTCAGTCAAGTGACCAAGGCGGTCTATAAAAGTGGGTGTGGCTCAGGGGTGTCACTCTTTAGGAGGGTGGAGCCAGGGCCAATTACAGTGGCAAGGTATGATCTCATTTACTCAGTTTCATTTGCCGGTGATAATGTTTTAGGATATTCATATTAAAGTCGTGTGTGTGTGTGTGTCTCAGTCTGTCTCCACCCCAGATGCCGCTGCAGAAGCTGCTCTTCTCGGCCACTCTGACGCAAAACCCGGAGAAACTGCAGCAGCTGGGCCTCCACCAGCCTCGTCTCTTCAGCTCCACACACAGCTCAGCAAGCGAAGAGAAATTCAACTTCCCTCAGGGCCTGACTGTGCGCATCAGCCTAACATCCTCACCACACACACACACACACACACACACACACACACACACACACACACACAAGCAAGCACATCAACACTCACCTGCGGCTCTGTTTTCTGCAGGAGTACTACGTCTGCTGCACGCTGAGCAAGAAGCCGCTTCTCATTCTGCACTTTCTGCTGCGCCTGAAGTTCTATCCTGTTCTGTGCTTCACAAACTCGAGAGAAGCAGCACACAGGTAGCGGCACTGACGCTCACTGAGATAAAGGAACTTACTCACACACATTGGGAATGCTGATTTGGTGTCTGACGTTGGCTTCTTTAGTTTTGCCCTGGAGCTGCGAGGTTAATGTAGCTGTCATGGAAATGTCACCTAAAATCTTTTCACAAATAAGTAAAACTCCAGAGTTGTTCCAAATACAGTTGCTTCAACATGCTGTATAATCTCAGTTTAACATGTATTATTCACTAAAATAGATGCAGAGATTTACTCATTTAAGCTTAATCCCTTTCTTAATCCCTCATCCCTTTCTGTCTGTATCTTTCTCTGTCTGTCTGTCATATCCCTTTCTGTCTATCTCCTTTCTCTCTGTCTCTCTTATATCCCTGTCTCTCTTTCTCATATCCCTTTCTGTCTATCTCCTTTCTCTCTGTCTCTCTCATATCCCTGTCTCTCTTTCTCATATCCCTTTCTGTCTATCTCCGTCTCTCTCTCTCATATTCCTTTCTGTCGGTCTCCTCTCTCTGTCTCTTTCTCTCTCTGTCTCGCTCTCATTTCCCTTTCTGTCTGTCTCCTTTCTCTCTCTCTCTCTCTGTATTTCTCAATCTTTCTCCTTGTTTCCCTCTCGCTGTGTCTCGCTCTCTCTCTGCCTGTCTCTCTTTTTATCTCTCTTTCTCCTTCACTGTCTCTCTCTCTCATCCCTTTCTTTCTCCTTCTGTCTTTCTGTCTCTTTACCTGCCTGTCTCACCCTTTTCCCTTTCTCTTTCTCCTTTTCTGTTTCCCTCTGTCTCTCCTTCTATCTTTCTCCTCTCTGTCTGTTTGTCTGTCTCTGTCTCCTCTCTGTCTGTCTCTCCCTCCCTCTGTCACTTTACCTGCCTGTCTCTCACTATTTTTCCCTCTCTCCTTCTCGTTTACTGTCTCCCTCCATCTCCATTTTTCTGTCTCTCTCTCTCTCTCTCTCTCTCTCTCTCTCTCTCTCTCTCAGGCTCTTCTTACTGGTGAAGCTTTATGGTGGTGTGGAAGTGGCAGAATTCTCCTCCAGACTCAATCCTAGCGAGCGACAGAAGACTCTGAAGAATTTTGAAAAAGGGAAAATTCAGCTGTATGTTTTCATCTCATCTCTACAGGCAAACCAACTATGGAACGGATTCACACACAAAGTAACCCATCAGTATTTTCTCTCCCGCAGGTTGATCAGCACTGATGCTGCAGCCAGAGGAATCGATATTAAAGGAGTTAAATGCGTCATTAATTATGATGCTCCTCAGTACATCAGGACGTACATCCACAGGCACGTTTGCCATCTCATCATCCATTCATTTCTCAGATATTCCATTTACACAGGAAATGCCAACAACAAAGCGGATGCCTTCTGCCCTTGTTTAACTGACGTGTTTGTGTTGCAGGGTGGGAAGAACAGCGAGAGCTGGGAAAGCTGGCGTGGCCTTCACTTTTGTCTTAGGAGTGCAGGTGATAATTATGCTACCCATACAATCAGTGCGTCTTTTATTCTTTTGTGTAGATTATAAAAGATAGGAAAGTGATTTCAAAAGGCTTGCATGTGTGAGTGTAGGTGGAGAGGTTTGTGAAGATGGTCCAGGACGGCGGCAGTCCGGGTCTACAGAAGCAGACTATTAAACCGGAAAGTCTCAGAGGCATGGAGAGCCGCTATGAAGACGTTTTAGTCGAGCTGGGCAGAGTTATAAAGGTAAAAGATGTTTTAGCACTGCTATTATGTAAAATACAGACTTGGAAATCTTGCAATGACATTTATTTAATCCAACACCTTGGCAGATTATTTATTCATGATAATTAATACTAATTTACTATTATGTAGTAGTCATCATTTTTAAAAAAAATCTAACTCTTTTTGCATTTCTTTGTTGTTTTTTTCACCAACAGGAGGAAACTGCGCATAAGCATTTCTGAACAGACGGTTGCAAGAGTAAATATTTCTCTCGTTGTACCCATGTACCTGAGTTTTACTTTTTCAATAAAAAATCAGATATATGTTTATTTCTTTTTTTGTATTTACCACAACATGGGCTTATTTTCGAATTAGTGCTTAATCTAAATTTCTTACTAGCTGCACTCTATGGATGTTCTGCATCCCACAATGCACTGCTTTGATTAGTGTCCAGGAAGCTCAGAACAACTGTGCTTTGCCTTTTGTAAGGAATGCAGAACATATTCTTTACTTTTTTCCATATATACTGAGATATCAAAAAAAAAGCGGGGGGGTTCCCTCCTTAGTGCACACAGTCTGATTTAGTATGTGCATAAAATAACATAATATAACATAAGTGTAGTTAAACTTTGTTCTTCTGGGGAGGCTAAAAAAAATAATTACAATAATAACCCAGCCCACCTACTCATAAATGCGTTATTGCGCATGCGCGCTAGTCACGGGAATTCCGGCTCTTTCTAGCGAGTCAGTGATCATTTGATTCAGCTAATCTATGATTCGATTTACGACTCCCAAACGCACCCCACCTTAAACCGGCCTACCTTTGCGATAGTCTGAGCAGCGATTGTTGTTCTTTCCCTAACTGTTACTGAAATGGTTTAATAAAACCTTCTAAATGACTACATCTTATAAGGTCTATTTAAATAATTATACAAATCAGCAAGGAGCTGACGTGACGTAATACAATTCCTGCATTAATATTATTGTGTCTAATGTGCATGTGCTTCACTACGAAATTTAACTGCCATTTATCTTGATACAACTGGCTGTATCTTAAGAAAAAAAGAAGAAGGGAAAAAAACACTGCACTCAACGTTCACATAAGAGTCGATCCAAAGAGCCGATTCACTCACAAACGATACATCACTACCGTGAGTCAGACGACGGTTGTTGACGGATGTAAACCTTTGTTCAGCGAAAGCGGATTGTCGACATGACTGAGTGCGTTGACCTTAGCTAGCCGATCTGTTTACGCCTTTACTTCGGTAGGATAATGTCTTGTATTTTATTTGCCCCATTCTGCAAAATAAACAAAGATAATACGAGTGCGATAACTTGGCTGTTTGGTTAGCGAGCTAACTGCTAGTCTGTGCTCGTGCGCTGCTTTATGGGCTGCGTTATTAGTTAGCTTGCTTCGCTAATTGCAGTTGTTTTTATCGAACTATTTTACACACACGTCCAGGTTTCTGCACACAGATAAGATTTGACTAGTGACTTATGAATGATTTATTGTTCGTCCACCAAGCTAGCGTAATATTCTTGCTCCCCCTTCCTGTATTTCTTTAAATCCCGCCCCCGGGTTAGTATTGGGCAGTATTTCAAACTCCACTGCCGCTCGAGGATTTTAATTGGCGCATTATTTTTGCACAACCAATTACTGCGCAGAAGGCGGGGCATGTTGGGGGTTAGGTTGAGGATAGAGACCAACGCCGCAATTGCTCAGTTGTTGACGTGTTGCTTCCTGGTAGTTAGTAACACGTTTTTTAATGTTAACCGTCATGTAACAATAGCTTTAATCACGCTTAGTTAATTATATACACTTAGTTGGATAATTTCCAATTGTAAGACTTAATTGGCACTCAAAAGGGTTCAGCCTGAGGATATCACTTAAGTGGTTTTGGCCAATTCACATATCCCTGAAGTGAAATAAACAAAAATGAACACAGCCCTTGTTGTGTTTTACGGTTGCTAAAGAGCCGTACAAAGTTATTATTAATAACAAGTAGACACAATAAGACAGGATAAAAGCAATAAACATACAAAACCATAATGCTCTTTGCATTTTGTTTCAATATATTCTGACATGAAAAGGAAAAAAATACTTTTTTTTAAATAACTTTATTAAATGTACAATGCTGTGAAAAAAGTATTTCTTCTGTTTTTGTGTATATCTCGCACTAAATTGTTTCAGAAATAAATAAAAATAACTAAGATAAAACAAAGGTGACCTGAGTAAATACGAAATACAGTTTTTAAATGATATAATGTTATTTATTGAAGCAAAAAAGTTACCCAATACCAACTGGGCCTGTGTGAAAATTTACAAAATCTATAAAATAATCTGTAGTCTATGGGCTAAGACCCTCCCCATGTCAATCCCCCACCCCCAAACACAAGTTGACATGTTCCTGTTACTTGCGAGAATGAACCTATGTGACCTGTGTGAAGTAGATGACTGTTGACGACACAAGTAGCTCTGCATGCAGGGTGAAAGCATTGAGAAGTGTTTCACTGCATTCAAATGAAAGAAGGAAGGCGAGGTGCGACTGCCAGTGTGAGCAAAGGTGTTTCTTTTCGTTGCTTGGTTAACAGCCGCTGAGACTCGCGGTAACAGCAGTGGTGTTTTCACCACAAAAAAATAATAATAAAAGCAAACCTCATTCGAACACTACTGACTGTGATGCACAGCAATTTATGGGCTACAGTCAGTTTGTATACCTGCAGTATGGTTTGTGAACCTAATCGATTCAAAATCAAACATTTTGAAAGCTTTTGTGTTTGATTGATTAAAGTGAAGTACATCCATAAAATGTGCGCTTTTGTCTCATTATTAATCAGATATAAAGACATTTGTTCAGATAATATCCGAAACCTCAGACCTTGGTTACATCCGGAGCATGTTACAAGTTGCAGTATGAATAGCGAGGGCTAGAATTGCCAAACAGGCTTGATTTATTATTCAGTAGAAATCAGCCAGAACAGGCCAAACAGCTCTTAAGAATAAAAAAAAACCAACTCCCAGTGCAAATCCGTGAAGCTCCACCCAGCTGTCAGATTCGCTACAGCGGCGGTGAAGGTTAGGAGCAGTAGAAATCTGACACACGTGAAACACTTTCTCTTGATCTGCTTCCTCTGTGCTTGCAGTGCTGCATTGACTGCTGTTTTCGGACCAGAGGGATGATTGGAGCGCTGGTGAACGTCCGGAGAGGAGCACGCTCTCCGCCTTTGCTCACGGTCACCCTCGTCGCTTGCATCCTCCTGTTCGGGTTCAACTACTGGGTGTCCAGCTCGAGAAATGTGGAGCTGCAGGTTTGTCTCGTCTGAGTTCTGATGTACGAGTGTGAATGCTATCGGCTGAGAAACGAAAACTGCACAGTTCTCATCAGTATTAGTATCCAGCGTCTATAAATATGTAAACAGCGCTGGTTTGCTTTGAGCAGAACTGATTGTTTTACTGTCCTGCTTTCCATCTTCAGCAGAAATGAAAACATGGTTATCTCTTGTTTATTTTACACAGGCTGGGTGCAGATGTAATATTATACGCTAGTAGGTTTGGAAACCCGGCAGCTGTGTTTGTATTTATATGGACACGTCTGCACGCACACAGAAATTGTACTGTATTGTATTGTAGAAATTTGTGCCCCCGACATGTAGCTAAGAAATATCACATTATTATTTAACGAGGGGGGGCAGCCCAAGGAGCCCAAATGCAGTTTTACACATTTGACAATAGAGTTCCTTATTTGAAAGTGATTAGACATGCTAGCTGGATATAGATTTGTTTAGCTAGCTAAGATATTTTTTTCTGACTTTCATAATGAGGTTTGATATTAAGAAAACATTTAACTTTAATTGATCTTGTCTCTATAGCCACGGACTGACGTTGTGTAAAGTTACAGCCTGAATGAAATCGGGCAAGACCGGAGTTTGAGCCAAGAAATGAATAATAATGGAATTTTTTTAATTAATATTTATTTATTATTTATTACATCAATATTTATTTATTTATTTTTAAGGTAGGAAGTTTTTATGTAAGCAGCTCAAATCAGAGTATCTGTCCTGGATGATCTTTTTGGTTGCGCTTTCATTTCCTAGCACAATACTGTCCATTTCTGGTGAGCGTTTTTTGTTTCTCGAACTGTTTCGGAGCACCGGCAATAAATACGACCAGAGATGGCACCGATCCGATACACAGAATTGATATGTGGCTGAGGCTAGCCATAAAAAAAAAAAAAAAAAAATGGATCAGATAGTGGAGGGAAAAAAAGAATGAATTTGTCACAATCCAAATCCTGTAAGAAATGGAAAAGATTGGAATTGGGTTTGAAAAGCCTCACACATCCAGCTTTGGGGGTTCGAATCCTACCTCCGCCCTGTGTGTGTGTTTCCTCCCCCAGTCCAAAGACATGCAGTGTAGGCTGATTGGCATCTCTGAATTGTCCGTAGTGTGCGAGTGTGTGTGATTGTGCCCTGCTATGGCTGTCCCCTGCTTTGTGCCCCTGGGATAGGCTCCAGGCACCCCCACAACCCTGTGTAGAATAAGCGGTACCGAAAATGGATGGCTTGAATATCCATATCAGTCAACACTCATGGTTTCATTATTCGTATCAGGGAATGTGGTATTGTGCCATCTCAAAATATACCCAAAAATAAAAAATGGAAAAAATCTCAAACCCCTAATTCCCATTATTTCTCAAAAGGTTTCTAAAACAATTGAGGTCTGGGGATTTTCCAGAGCAAAGTTGAAAAATCACACCCAGACACTTTACCCCAGTGGTTCTTACAGTGGATCTAGAGGGTGCACAAATTGTTTTCAAGAAAAAAAAAACACAGATAGGGCATCATTTTGGTACTAGGTGTATTTTATTGCTTTTCAAATAGGATGTGCATAAATGGAAAAACTCTGCGTTTTCTCTCCCTCTGTATTTTCTTTTTGCTGGGGAGAGGCGGAGCTTAGCCTGCCTTTTATCTAGAGCAGTGTTGCCAATTTAGCGACTTTTCAGACCCCTTTAGCGACTTGCGACAAATCTAGCGACTTTTTTTGACAAACCTTAGCAACTTTCCAAATGTCACCAGTACTGTCCTGCAAACCCGAGGTCTTTCTTTCCCGCTGCACTCCCACCTCTTTCTGCTCTGTTCAGTGAGTGGCTGAGAGCCGGAGATTTAAAAATGTCACGGATAACAAGACATGCCCTTCGTCCCAATTTGCATCATTCGTATGCGGATGTTCTTAGCATGCAAGACAAATGTAACGCAACATGATTTACATGTAAAATAGTATGTGTTATTACAACCTAGTTCTCTTGTTCAAAGTAGCTGTAGTGTTCGGAAGCATTTTTGATAATTCATGTTCCATATCTGTCCATTATATAGCTTTATAAAAGTCATAAGTAATTATTTTTTAAAGTTATGAAAAGTAATATAAAAAAGTACAAAAATACTCAAAAGTGAAAAAAAACCCTATTTATCTCTCTCTCAATAACAGATTATAGATAAGGTTATATATAGATAGGTTTTATATAGAATAGATAATCATTATACCTGGTCTCCTCCAAAATGGTGGTGGTGGTGGGGGGGGTGACATGATAGGGGAGGCTTGGGGAGCTTCAGTTACAAAAGGTTGAGAACCTCTGCTTTACACCGTACAGGAATGATGGAGCATCAGTGTTGTGTTAGGCTTAGACATGAAGCACAAGAATTTTACAAACAAGCAGACCCTTCACTTTTAGGCTGAAGTCCATATGTCCAGGTGCAAAAAGTCGCTGTTATATGTTGGGTATTGAGTTTGGTGACTGTACAGTCATTATGTGGACCTGTAGTATTCAATACAGGATAACATAAAGTGCTACTTTGAGAACTGTAGGCAAATGACAGGACTTGATGCAAATGCTGTCTACGAGCGCAGGAGAGCATGAGAACATAATCGTTCTCATCGTCATCAGGCTCTCAGTGATTGAATCATAATATCGTGTGTGATGGATGTCTATTGTGTTTTTATTTATTTTACGTTGTATATTACTCACCATCCCTGCCATAACCAGGAAGTAAGTTGTCATTTCTAATCAGGCGTGTTTGTGTGTTTAGACTAAGCTGCTGGAGCTGGAGGAAGCTGTGAGGCGGGCGTCGGCCGAGAGGGCACGGGAGCAGGTGGGCCGGACCGCGGCGGAGGAACAAGTACGCAGGCAAACAGAACAGCTGGCCCTCTTGGAGGGAGCTCACCAGAGACGGCAGCAGAGCGCCCAGAGCTTGTGGAAACAAGAGAAGGTATGTACAGTGGGGGAAATAAGTATTGAACACGTCAACATTTTTTTTTCTTCAGTAAATATATTTCCAATGAGGTTATTCACGTGACATTTTCACTAGACTTTAACTCAAGAAATCCGCACATATGAAGAAATCCAAACATTAAAGTCCATAAATGAAGTTATGTGTAATAAAAAGGAATGACTCAGCGAAAAAGTACTGAACACGCTAACTGAAATTTATTTAATACTTAGTGGAGGAGCTTTTCTTTATAATGACTGCTTCAGGACATACAGTTTCCTGTATGAAGAGATTAACGGGCCGCAGTATTCAGATGTGATTTTGGTCCATTCTTCTAAACATATTGTCTTTAAATCTTGTTCAATTGGTTTTAAGTCAGGTGATTGACTGAGCCGTTCTAACACCGTGATTTTTTTTTTCCCCTGAAACCAATTGAGTTTCCTTTGCTGTATACTTTGGATTGTTGTCCTGCTGGAAGGTCCGCCCACGTCTCATCTTCCTCATCCTGGTGAATGACAGCAGATTCTTTTCAAGGATCTCCTGGTAAAGGGCTCCATTCATCGTTCCTTCAATTATATAAAGTCTGCCAGTACCATGTGATGAAAAACAGCCCCACAACATGATGCTTCCACCTCCAAACTTCACTGTTGGTGTAGTGTTTTTAGGGTGCAGTGCTATTTCTTCTCCAAACATGGTGTGTAGTGTGACAGCCAAAAAGTTCGATTTTGCTCTCGTCTGACCAGACTACACTCTCCCATTATTTCACAGGCTGGTCCAAATGCGTTGTAGCAAACTTTAAACAAGCTTCGACATGCCATTTCTTTAGTAATGGAGTCTTGCGGGGTGAGCGTGAGCAGTGGAGTGCATTGACTATTGTTTTCTCTGTGATGATGGCACCTGCTGCCTCCAGGTGTTTCTGGAGCTCTTTCCGAGTGGTCCTTGGCTCTTGGGCTACTCTTCTGACTCTCTGGTCAGAAATCTTGCGAGGAGCACCTGTGCATGGCCGGTTGATGACGGAGTGATGTTGCTTCCGCTTGCGGATAACTGCCCCAATGGTGATTACTGGGGGATTTTTGAAATACGTCTGTATCCGATTCCATGTTTCGTAACAACAATAAGATTGCGAAGGTCTTGGGAGAGCGGTTTGCTTTTACCCATCATGAGATGTTTCTTGTGTGACACCTCGGTAATGAAAAGCCTTTTTATAGACCATTCATTTACTAACCCAGCTGATATTAATTTGCACGGATAGGGTTAATTACTTACGGATTTCAGCTGGTTCCTCGTCTTAGCTTGGAGAACTGCTTTTTCTTAGCATGTTTTTTCCCTGTCATTACTTTATTAATTAATCCACTTTATTACACATAACTATTTATGGACTTGAATGTTGTGAATTCTTTATATTTGCAGATTTCTCAAGTCAATATTGATGTCTGGTGAATAACCTCATTGGTAATATTTGTATATATGTATTCGCATATGTACTAAAACGTCACCACTGGCATTTGTTAAAAACGGGCAGGACCGATATTCTTCTGACATTATGTCGTCTAAATTTATTCGCTTAATCACAAAAGTTTCTGTCATGGGACTTCAAGCAGGATCGTAGGCTATAGCTAGTGGATTTTAAAAAATGAATAAATCATTAAACACTTAAGTCGTTAGACTCAAACCGACCGTATATAGAACGTCAAATAAAGTAAAAAAATCGCCAACATAAGTAATCAGTTGAGAGCCGCAACAACGATAACAAGCTACTTACATTTATAGAAGTTGGCTGAAAGTTTGGCCACCGTAATTTATTTATTTATTTATAACGAGCTGAAAGGCTTCAGAAAACATGTCACTTCCAGTAGGGGAACATAGTGAGGATTGATTCCGCATGGTTTTGCGATGCATTGTGGGATTTTATTT
Organism: Ictalurus punctatus; assembly: GCF_001660625.3. Classification (NCBI taxonomy): domain Eukaryota; kingdom Metazoa; phylum Chordata; class Actinopteri; order Siluriformes; family Ictaluridae; genus Ictalurus; species Ictalurus punctatus. The sequence goes on along the minus strand of NC_030420.2, from coordinate 5,385,502 downwards.
ATTTATTTATTAAGGCATGAATTGTTAGGTACATAAAAATGACAAAGCGCCGCCTGTCATGTTTTGTTCCTCATATAGCATGTTTTCTCGTAGGAGAGTCTACTGCTCAACATCTCTTCCACTGCTAAAACTGTTCAGGATATGAAAAGTAAGTTCGCTCTGTACCTTTCTCTGCTGCATCAGTCCTACAATATCACGTTCCCTTTTGCCCAACAAACAACTCTGCACTCCTCTCCCTCTCTAGACCAGATGAAGAGTCTGCGCGAGGACCTCAGTAAGGTGCAGAAGGAGCTGCAGTCATGCCAGAACAACATGAACACACTGAATAAGAAACTCACCTATGACATGTGAGTGTGCCACAGTGCTGTGTAGATTCTTTTAGTGTAATATAGCGTGATGGTCATGATCATTGTGTGTATGTATATGTGCGCATGCAGGACTCAGTGTAACACGCAGATATTAGCCCAGAAGGAGGAGTGTAATGAAAAGGTCGCAGCAGCCAAACTGGAGGTACAGAAGAAGTATGAGAAGCAAAATTCAGCAGCAGCTGCTGTTCAGGTAAGCCGACAACCAGCTCAGTTGTTTGTTTGTTTTTCGGCCATTTTAAGGGCTGTCTCAATTGCAAAATCCTTCCAGTGCACTGGAACGTTCGCGCCCTAAAAAAAACCCCACAGCATGTTCCCTTACTCAAACAATGTCATATTTTCTGAAGCCACAACAAAACTTTGATGTTGGCTTGACAAAACCAGTCTGAAAGTTTAAAATAGTTCAGTTTGAAATCTGAAGATGGATAGACAGACAGACAGGGTGCCAATACTTGTAGAGTTGATTAGATAGGTAGTGACAATACCTATAGAGTTTATTAGATAGATAGGGTGACAATACTTGTAGAGTTGACTAGATGGATAGATAGGGTGTAAATCTAAAGTGCCTGCCCTAAACCAGGGTTCTCAAACCTTTTACAGCCACTTAAAACGTAAAATATATTTCATGGACCCCCTCTGAACAAACTATTCACTTATTAGGTTCATCATTTAAGTGTGTCTACAATAATATTTTGGTGATTTACTGGAGCCATAAAGCTTGATATTCCTGAACTTTCCACATGAATTCTAAGTTGACGTTATTCCCAGGCTAATAAATATGCTCAGTGATAAATAGAAAAACTTTGATAATAACAGATTGAGATTATCACCGCCTCCCTGGCTATACTTCATGGACCCCCACTGTTCTAAACATCCAGCGGTCCACACTACATTTTAAGAAGAAGCAGCATAGCCATAGAGAAGAAGACCCCCCCCCCCCCCCCCCCCACCCCACCCCACCCCACTGTAGAGGTTATTAATAAAACACTATCACTCATTGAGTTTTCCAACGTGAACATGCGTCTCGCATCTCTCCCGTCTGTCTCGTCTGTAGCCTGGCGTCGACTCCACTCAGAAAGCAGTCGTCTCTAAACCCGTGTCAGAAGCGCTCGCTGGAAACGACTCGGCGGAAAACGCTGGAAAACCCCTGAAGAGAGAACCAGCTCCAGGAGCCAAGCCCAAAACTGATGATCACCTTGAAACCAATGAGATTCCACAAGATCAAGGTATGCAGGATAAACATTACGGTAAAAATATTATTCAAGGATTTATAATATTTGCATATTTAAATGACAAATAAAAATCCACAGTCATTCTCCAAACATGACTGTCCTCGTTGAATGTAAGAAGAAAATACTTTGTTCTGTGTTCTATTTAATACATGAGAATTAAGTATGTGGTCTAAAAGGGATAGCGCAGTAAGTAATTTGAGCAACTGAAGGAATTTGACTTTCCCTTGCAATATTGTGAGTTTAGGCATCAGTATGTACATCGCTGTAATTTCTCCCTTTCCATTTCGTCTCCACATTAAAGCTGTTCTAACCGCGAATGATTCAGACAAGCTGGAGTTGCCATCCATCCCCTTACTGCCCAAGCAGAACAGCACCCTGAACAGCCTAACCAATGCCATGGAAGGAGTGATGGACATTAAAGGAGGAGACTCGAAGGATGCAGGTAAGAACGAATGAAATTGTATACTCCATCCCTGTTTCAGCTCACACACACACACACACACACACACACACACACACAGCTCACACTCTTTCCCTGTGCAGATGCTCTGTTAGACGCTGCTGCGGTCACTAACGTGAAAGAAGAAGAAGACGCCATAGAATACGACAACGAAGGCGAGATTGAGAAACGGCTGTCTAAGCTAAAAGGTGCAAATCGCCGTGATTTAATTCTTTTGGAAAATATTCCAATAAACATTCAGTGCTGTTGGTACAGCAGTGAAGGAAAACGCTAAAGTTAATATTGATTCTATAGTACTGACTGAGGGTAAGAGCTGAAATAGCAGGAAATCAGTTGGTCTCGGTCGTTCTCGCAGGGACGTTTGGATGGCGGCAAAACAAGAATTGAATTAAACGCAGAGAAAACAAACAGCGGAGGATTGGCAAATGGCGGTTGGGTGAACTCCGTGGATGAACACGCGCTTTACATTTAACAGAATGAAAATGAAGAGTGCGTACAAGTTTGTAAGCTTGCGAAGTTGTTCTCACTCTTTAGTGGGAAGACACTGGGTGTGGCAAGAGAAAGTGCTCATTTACATGTACGTTTACGGTATTTGGCAGACACCCTTATCCAGAACGACTTGCAGAAGTGTGTTGAAGGTAGGTGATTTGAGGTAAGCGGGTGCTGGTCCATTTTTGGCTTTGTAGGCAAGCGGCCGAGTTTTAAATCTGATGCAGGTAGCTACAGGAAGCCAGTGGAGGGAGCGTAGAAACAGGGTGGTGTGGGAGAAGGTAGAAAAGAAATCGGCAGCTGGATTCTGGATGAGTTGCAGAGGTACGAATGGCACTCGGAGGAAGACCAGCCAGGAGTGAATTGCACTAGTCCAGTCTCGAAATGACGAGTGAGCGGCCTGTGTGGATAGAAACGGACGAATCCTGCTGATGTTGTAAAGGAGAAATCGACCCAAGCGCGTCAGATTAGCATTGTGAGAGGAACAGGACAGTCGGTTGTCCATGGTTACCCCAAGGTTGCATGCAGTAACCGAAGGTGGGATCGGAGAGTTGTCCAGAGAGATCACGAGATCCTGACGTGGTGATGAATCACCTGGGATGGACGGCAGTTCGGTTTTGCTGGGATTATGTTTCCGCTGCCATCCACGACGAGACCTGAGCAGAAACAAGACTTACAAAGCTCCGCCCCGAGACATTTTTCCGCTCGAGGCAAGATGCCACAACCTTACTCATACACACATCCATCATTAAAAAAAAAGTCATGATGTCAGAATATGAATGGGAGTAAATTAAATTAAAGTGTAATACTTATCAGAGTTGCACTAGGGTTGCTATAGTGATGTGAAAAACAGCCTTAACAAAAACCCGCTGTACATCCATGGGCTTGTTTTTGTTAGATTACGTATTAAGAAAAAATACATCAGCTGAACTTGTAGTATTTCTTTATCATTCGTATGGATTAAAAAAAAATCTTTGTGGTTTCCGAGATAGTCCTCATTGCAAAAGTCCAGGGGGTGGAGCTGGATCTGACTCCACCTATAAACCTGACTGTAACCCCTAACCCATAAAATCTTGTACAAAAGCAACACTTCGGTCTGAAACACAGAGTTGCCTCCACCCCGTGGACGTTTAGCGCTGCAGTGAGGGCTACTTGGTGTGTCCTGATGTATCATTTTTAGCCTTTTAAATCGAGTGTGTTCGTGCGATCGGCTGTTGTTTGCAGACGATAAAGCAGCTGCGCAGGAGTTTGATGAGGAGCTGGCCGACTACAACGGCGACGATGAGAACGAACCCGAATTCGAAGCTGACAAACAAGCAGAGCTCGCCAAGGTCTAACACACACGCACACAGAGACTTACACTTGTGCCTGAGGACTGGGGTTAACCCTCCATTCAGTTCCTGCTGGGTTCAACAGTTCTAACCCCAGATCGCTTAACCGCCGTTTGTATGATGGCGAGCAGGCACAGAATTTACGTTACTGCTCAGTTTCGCTGACATTTCTCCTCACGCACACCGAGTCTCTCACCTGTGGTTGCACATCACAATGTTGAACAGGTTGGAACACCGAACCATATTCCTAAAGCTGGAGTCTTTTATTGTTTTTATACGCTACACTGAAATCTGGAAGTTTCACATTGTCAAATCTCTTCTCTGTTTCAACTCCTAACGCTGAGTAGCGTACTAGAACCGCTGCCAAGTGAACCTTCTGCTCTCACGGTCTGCTGTAAATGGTGGAAAAGGGCGGAGAAACACCGTTTGATTTTTCAAAATGAGCAACATGTCAAATGAGAACACTGACCAGGTGTCAAATTAGAAGCAAAAATGTTTGGGGTTTGTTTGGGTTTTTTTTTTTTTTTTTTTTAAATCAAGGGTTCCTATGCAAATAGTTCATACTTGTGTGTAGTGCAAGAGTTTTTACATGTTTACATTGTGTGTGTGATTTGAGACGTAACCCAAGAGCTACAACATGTAACATTACTAGCTACATTATAATACGGAAATAAAATCTAAGATATGCTGAAGTTGAATATTTTCCCATAATGGCATGCCACGATTTTTTTTTTTTTTTTTTTAATCCCATTATACCCCAGAAATTCAAATAGCCTCAGCAACCATTTTTCTCTCTCGAAGTTAATAATACAACCGACACTGGAGACTCCTTCCATAAATTTTAAATAAACATTTAAGAGTGTAAATATTTTCTTAATAATATATTTAGAACCAAGCAGATGTTTTCAACACACTGAAAATCTGATCAATGTAGAATTTTTTTTTTTTTTTAATGATTTTAGTTAATGATCTTAATCAATGCAAGAAGCTTTTGCTCTGAGAAGAGGTTTGATTGATGAAACTCCCACAATCTAAGTGCAGATCTTTCTAGAAATCATGCTAATCTGAATGTATGTACAATTGATCAAAGTATGGTCATTAACTTATTACCATTTTGCTGAAATCTGTAACATTGCAGTTGATTGTGTGCTTGTTAGGAACCTTTTAGTCGACACAAGTTCAGAAAAAAAATTAAGCTAAACTGTATTTAAAGCCAAGCTTTATAGTGGGGAAGTACTGTTGCGTTTATGAAAATTGTTCGGATTAAGAATTGTCAATAAATCCTAATACCAAATAACTGTCTTTTGGTGGTGGTTTTTTTTTTTTTTTTTTTTTTTTAAAGAAGGATTCTAAGTTAAATAAGTTTGGCATGATGTTTTAATTCAAAAGTAACAAACCAAGACAGATTTACACACGTGCAAGTCAATGGAAAGGACTTCACTCTCTCACACACACGCTGACCTCTGAATACTGTGAACAAGTTCTCTCCAAATCATAATTAGAGATTCTTTCAGCACAAGGACTTTTACAGTCTTGGTCACGTTGTGATGTTTGAACTGAACAGCATGGCAGCTGGATGAAAATGACCCCGTCGTGTGAGGAGAGCAGAGTTGATTGAGGAGACACGAAATCTTGAGCTGTCATCAGATAATTTTGACGACAGGGAAGTACTTGTGTGCGGAGAAGTCGAATTCAGGAAGGGCCTGAAGAAAAGAGGGTATGAGGATAGAGGACAGGATTAGAGCTTGATGTTATGTTCTCTGCATTGCATTAATATTGGGGAGGTGGGGGGATGGGGTTGCTCTACCTTAGTGTCCTTCTTGTGTCCTCCAGCCAGTAGCTTCATCACAACGATGTTGGGTTTGGCCACTTTGAGGATACGATTCACCTGGACAAGCAGAATGTTGGTTAACGGATGAATTTCATGTATTAAAATGAAGACACTGGTTAAATTGCATGACAAACTGGCTTTTGGAGAATAACATGTATATTAATACATCTGTAGCACACAAGTGGCCACTTGCAGCACAATGTACAGCGGGGATCAGAACACAATCCTCATTGTATTGTTTCTCTCTTGTATTTTCCCCCTTCCTTTCTCCCATCTATACGTTCCTGGTTTGTCACATTTTGTTTTATACTTGATTTATCGACATGCATCTTTTTTGCTTTTGTTTTTTTCTCCTCGAAGTTTCCTCTCTTATGAGTGGCTTTAATATTCCAGAAATGTAAATGTAATTAGTGTAGTTGTTGACACTAGCTACATAAAGTCCAATTTCAATGAATCATTTAAATAATTCTAAAAATGGGATGTGTTGATTCTGTTTATATTTTAAATCAAGAAAATGGCCTCCGATCTCGAAGCCTTTGGGGTAAATCCTGCGCCTGAGGGCTACAATACACTGATACTGACTCAATCTCTCAGGCCTCTGAGATTAATGTAACTTCACCCAACCCTTCTTTTTATTTATTAAAAAAATAATATGCCAGAAATTAGGGTCAAATGGTGCGTTGAACTAGTCTCAATCCAGAAACCAAGAGAATCTAGGGAAGCCTGGCTTTTCAATTTTGGTTCAAAAGCTATGACCATAAAAGTACTTCCAAATTTGACCAGATGGTGGCGCTACAGCATTGGCAGCACTTGGCTGAAATTTGGTCAGACTGTTCCTTAGATACACCCCAATCCGTGTGCCAAATTTTTTTACCAGACGGTTCTATGGTCTGCCATAGACACCCTAGCCAGGTGAAGAAAAGGTAGAATAACAATAGGGTGCCTACACACCTTCGGTGCTTGGCCCCCGAATAATATGTCAGTAAGCATCTAAATTAGATCATTAGACCTTGTCAGCATCCTCACTGTTAGCCATGTGGTAGCACTTCTGAACAACCTATAACAAACCACTCCTAAAACATCAGAACTCGGTGATCTCACCTCAGTGTCAGGACTGGTGACGTTCTCCAGGATGAGTTTGGCCTGTTGGAAGTGTTTGCTGGCTGCCATGTACAAGTCGGCCGAGCGTGGAGGAGGACTGTACTTCTTCAGATCGGACATTTCCTGCATTTCCAAAACGCGTTTAGAGCATACTAATACATTCGAACCGGCAGTTAAATATGAGACAGACGAGGAATTCAGACCTTGAACTGGATGTAGTGCACTGGAGGAGGTGTGACCACGCTGTTGAAGGGTGCGAAACGATGCTCGTAGCGCACCTGCTCGCTGTCCAGCTCGAACTGAGGTTTCCGTACCTTTCCGTCCATGTCTAGGGCGATCATGGTCTAGACAGAAAGGTTACAATTACAATTTTCTACTTAATAAATAAATAAATAAATAAAAAAAATTTTTTTACTGAACTATTCCTTTAATTGTGTATGTGTGTGTCATTCTTGAGCAATTCACCTTATACATGCCTGCGCACATGTTCTGGTATGCTTGGCTCATGGTGATCTCCTTCCCCAGAGGACGAGCTAAGCAGAGAACACCACAAAAGTAACCACATTGTGCATCATCCTTACCAGAAGCACTACTGGAACGACGCTTACAATTCTCATCATTCAAAATTCCACTGCGCGTCTCACTATAACGTCTTGGACTATTCTATGTTCACTATGTAGGTTACACGTTGTCTTCACGCGGTCCAATGCAATTCTAGTTATTCTCAATATATACATACTGTATGCGCCATAGAGTGAACACACTTAAGGAAATAACATAGGCGCTACACGTTTTCAGACTCGTAAACATCGTGCGGTGAGGGTGAGGTGTACCTTTCTTCTTCTTCTTGCTCTTCTTGCTGCTGCGTCCTTTCTGCTGCTGCTCCTCCAGGATGCGCTCCTCGGCCATCTGAGAGCTGTCGGCTCGGCTCAGAGTGGACATCAGCCACGCGTACAGGAACTCCGACAGGTACCTGCACACGAGTGGGCGTGAGTATTAGAGATGAAGAACCCTTTATTTTTCACATATACACATGACAGCACGGTGAAATTTATTTTCTTCGCAGATCCTAGCTTGTTAGGAAATTGGGGTCTGAGTACAGATCTGTAGAAGTGGCAGAAAATGGTGTGTTAGATATCTGAGAGAGAAAAGAATGACTCATTTATACATTTGAGCAGTTGAGGGTGAAGGGCCTTGTTCGAGGACCCGGCCAGGCAGCTTGGCACTGCTGGGATTTGACCTGACGACCTTCCAGTCAGAAGTCCAGCTTCTTAACCACTGAGCTTCCACTGCCCACTTTATTAAAATAAAAATGTCGATGATCGTGTATTACTTCTTGCATGCTGCTTGAGTGTTTGAAGATTATTTTACATGGCCGTCTTAAGTAAAGTAAATGGCTCCTTTTAAAGCTTAGCAGTTTAAAAAAAAAAAAATATTGGATCGGTATTGAAAAAGTGGCATGCTACTATATACTCTAAAGTCTGTACATGCTTATTCTAATGTTACAGAATATCACCGAGCATTTAGTTGCCAAACACTTGGTTTAGTCCTATACTCTCATATAGGACTTTATTAGGAACACCTGTACACATACTCATTCATGCAATTATCTATGGGCTCAGCAAAACTGGACAGATGAATACTGGGAAAATGTAGCCTGCTTGATTTCTGCTGAGGCACAGAGATAATAGGGTCAGAATTTGGCACCAACAGTATGAATCCATGGACCCAACTTGCCTTGTGTCAACAGTCCAGGCTGGTGGAGGTAGTGTAATGGTGTGAGGAATGTTTTCTTGACATTCTTTAATAGCAATAGCATCGCTTGAGTTCCACGGCCTGTTTGAATATTGTTACTGATCATGGCCACAGTTAAATATCTTCTAATGGCTACTTCCAGCATGATAATGCACCATGTCACAAAGCAAAAGTCGTCTCAAACCGGTTTCATGAACGTGACCGTGAGTTCAGTGTTCTTCAGTGGCCTTCCCAGTCACCGGATCTGAATCCTGTAGAACATCTTTGAGACGTCATAGAACAGGAGATTCGCAGCATGAAAGTGCACCTGAGAAATCTGCAGGAATTGCGTGATGCATTCATGTCAACATGGACCAGAATCTCAAAGGCATGTTTATAACATATTGTGGAATCCATGCCACGAAGAACTGAGGCTGTTTTGAGAGCAAAGCAAGGCCCTATCCAGGATTAGTACAGTTTTCCTAATAAAGTGCTCAGTGAGTGTATTTTGTAATACATGTCCAGGTTTTCATATTATAGTGACATAGGATTAAACAATCCACTTCCATAATTTAAACAACCACAATTTATTATTTTTTTGATCAGACATGTGTTACACTCGTTAACATGACCTACCAGTAGATGTAATAGTATTCGTGCATGCTATAGAGCTCAAGCTCAAAGCCGCTGAGCAGGTAGTGGATCATGATGCGCAGGTTGTGGTACAGAACCCAGGTGCCCAGACACGCCAGGTGCTGCCTCTGAGGCTCAAGCTTCATCAGGAGCCCGTGCAGAGCTGCATCCACCTTCTCAGCCTTCACACGATACAAAACACTCAAATGAATCGAATATAACAAATACAATTTTGTCGATTTGTGAAATTGCATACAAAACAACAATTATATATACACATATCGATACATACAGGGGTCTGAAGAGCGCAAAAAATAAAGTGCACTGTTACTAACGTCTTTTTTTTTTTAAATAAATGCTTTGATGAGGTGAACAAACAAAGCACATAAAAATAATTAAATAAAGACGAATGAAAAAAACAAAAACAAACCCACATGTAGTGCTGCAATGGTGGTCCTGTGCGCAATTCTGAAAATGGCCACAAGATGGCGCCATTTATCGGTGGATCCGATATTACAAAACCGCTACCAGATTATGGAAAACCGCTTAAATATCGGGAAAACCAGTTACCGGTCGATCTCTAATTTAACCACACACAATCACACACCTCGTCCTGCAGGGTGGCGAACTCCTCCAAGATGTGTCCGAGCTTGTCTCTCTGGCGCGCTCTGTTGTGGCCGTGAATCTGTATCAGACTGCAGAACGGCTGTGAAGCACAAGTTACCATATTAACTCTTTCGTTTGTCTATTCATTCATCTTCGGTAAGCGCTTTCCTCCTGGTCAGTGCATCCTATCCTGGGCACACTGGTCATGAGGCGGGAATACACCCTGGATGAAGGACACGTTCACAGCTAGAGGTTACCTAGTGTAACCAGCATGTTTTTGGGAGACTGGAGGAAATCGAAGAACCCAGACGAAACCCACATGGACACAAGGAGAATGTACATGTACAGTACACAAACTTGACACCACTCTGCCACCTTAAATTATATTATAGCGGTCATGCCTATATTACAGGTTATATCACGTACTGGTGGACTTAAAACAGATGATAACATGAATACCCATACCCGAGAGCAGTGTGTGACGAAGGAGTCGATGTAGTCTTTGGCCTGGTGATTATTGTACAAACAGCACCTGAGAACATAACTGATGTTTAACACCACACATCGACAGTATTCTGAGTAAGGGAGAACAAATGATTTTATTTATTTATTTGGGCAATTATTGCTTTAATAATAAACGCATTTACTTTGAGGACAGGACGGGGGGGCTGACAAAATAGCGGAGAGCGTCTTTGATCATGTCTTGCATCAGGTGAGTTCCGAACACTTTCTTATTGTCAATCAGAAACGTAGTCTACCAAATAAATAAGAAAAAGATAAAACTGAATTATTACAAACAGCTTGTATTTGTTCAACGTGGATCAAGTTCTAGTGTCACTTGCATGAGTTTTACTGCATACCTGTAATAAAGATCTGGAGAGTACACAAGGGGACTGCTCGCTAAACTCACAGAAGAAGTCCTGGGGGGGGAGAAAAAAAAGAAACCCCAACACGCATGTTAGTAAAGCAGCTTCGAAATGATCGGCTCGAATTCCACGCGTTTCTGCATAGCTTCAGTACCAGGATGCTGTGCAGGTTGCTGGTGTTGATGACGTCACACACGGTCTTGATCCGCTCGATGAGTTTGGTGAAATAGTTGACCATCTCTTCACGCTTGATGATCTTGGCGTAGCGGGGAAAAGTGGGTGGAAGCAGGCGCTGGTTTACCAATGGTTCAAAGCCCATCATGATCGGGTGATCTGGGCGAGAGAGAGGGAAAGAGAGAGAAGGGAACATGCTGCTACTACTACTACTCCTCAAATGTGTGTGCTGTGGATGCCATTGCATGAGTAAGAGTATGTAAGATACCTCCTTTTGTGGTGTCATTCTGTGACTGAATGCCGTACTGAATGGTGGAATGTATCGCAGGCAGGAGGTCTGCTGCCTGCGTCATCAGCTTCTGCGCTTCACTCACTGCACTCGTCTGAAATAGGAACTTCATTAATCCATTCATCCAACTACTCAGAAGTTTTTATTTAAAGCCCTATACAGACGGAATTAGTTAGTTTTACATAGGGAGGTGGGGCAATATAATTAACAGAGTATCTCTTGGATTTTGCCTCTGTTGGAGTATCTCTGTCTGAAACGGTCATGTCAGTGATTTTTATTTTTTTAAACGATAAGCATCTACATACCTTAGAATAAAGATCGACGGATTGATCTGTTTTGCCGATTAACAATAACTGGAACTATCAGTTATCTGCAAAAATCCACACCGATAGTTCTTCCCGGTTGCATCCATTGCAGGAGAATCGTCATTATACGGCACGAGAGCGGCCTCTAGAGGCGAGATGAAAACTATCACTGTCCAATTTTATTGTGTTATTTGAAGTAGGTTTTTTATTTTTATTTTGGATGTTTCTATTTTTATTTGGAGTCACTTTTTGGTTCAGTTTAGATGGATATCTTTTCTTTACTTTAATACTTAATAGTTAATATTTATAGATTTATTTAATTTTAAAAAAGTACAGTACATTTTCATGGTACACGGTTTCAGTACTGCTTATTTTTGTAATAAAGTTACTCTATTAATATTTTACTTTGAGCGTTACGGTTTCATTCAGTATCGATTTGAAAAACTATCTATTGATTAATCGGTTAGCGGCAGGTGAATCCCAACGTAGTTATCTGTATCTGTAAAATCCACTATCGGTCGACCTCTACCTCAGAAGAAAAACAATCGAATAGATAAGATACCAATATGTGGGAAAACAAGGTTTCATGTGGGTTTGGTTTTCAGTATAAAGACACTTCAGGAAGCGCACTTTTCCATCGTCTCCCCCACCGAACCCAAACCAAACAAGAGTTTAAGCTTCGAGCAATAAAATAAAATTCTTTTAAAGAATTGAGTTATTGAGTCCCTAGCACAGATATAGCCTACATACATGTTATAGTCATGTGACCTACTAATTATCACTAGAGCTGCAACAACTAATCGATAAAAATTCGATTATGAAAATCGTTGTCAACGAATCTCATTATCGATTAGTTGGTCTGCGCGCGGCACGGGGTACATTTACTCATTACGTTACTTCTGTTCAGAAAACACGCCTCGGAGAGTAAATAATCAAGTTGTGTCCCAAAATAACGTACTATACACTTACACTGTGCACGGACTACCATCTAGTGTGTGAATTTTAGAAAGGTTATAGCATCTCAAATGGAACACCAGCGGGTTTTTACTAACTGGAAGTATAATCCACTTCCTAGTCGACGGCGCTTTATGTCTCCACATGTAATGCGACACCGCTAGCTGTATCCTCAGAGTCACCGATAATGACTTTCTTCAGTTTACGGTTTCTGTCAGCGTTACCTTTTATTCCCAACATGACCTCAGTCCTCATGAGACGGAGGTGAAATAATCACGTGACCGAGGATGAACGTGTGCGACCTCCTAAGTCCTCTAAGGCAGGGGGGCATTTTATATTAAACACCGCCGAGAAGATTTATAAACTTTATAAAAAAAAGCGGAGTTTCTGCAGCACGGAAGCAGACAGTGATGCGGTCGCGAGTTGCTTAAAAGGTTTAATTTAATTCCAGTTTATTGTCATTATATGCTGTATTTACACGCTTGCAGTTTAAATATTATAACGGAAGTGATGTGTTAGTAACGAGGCCGTGTTGCTCCTCACGTGCGATGCAGACGCGGTGATACAGAGTGTAGTGTGCGTAAGATCTGTAATGTCTAAATAAAACATTATGATCAAAAGTAAAATATGTCTAAAGGCAGCAAGTAACAGAAACCACAAGGTGCAGTGAAAGTGAGTTTTTATTATTCATTTAGGACTGTAGTTTAATTCGGTGCTTTTTGTGCATCCATAAAAAATAATGCTATCTATCTATCTAATATATATATTTATCTTATTTAGTTAGTTTATATTTATATTATATATAAGTACTTATGCATTTTTTTATGGATTCACAAAAAGCACCAAATTAAACTACAGTCCTAAATTAATAATATATATTCTGGTGTGTGTGTTGGGTTCTTTTCTGTTTTGGACAAACAGTTGTGTGAAGTTTTACTCTGAAGTTTATATTTGTAACACTCAGTTTGTGGATTTTATTTTAAATAAACAACAACAACAAAAAAGGCACTGAAAGCTTGCCCCACCCCATCTGATTAATCGACCAATCGAAAAAAATAAATCGGCCAACTAATCGATTATGAAAATAATTGTTAGTTGCAGCCCTAATCATCACATGCAACTTGACATAAGCTCCATGAAGGGGTTATCATAAAGGTAAAAACAAATCAGTCTGTATTAAAATAAGGTGTTTACATGGGGGTAAAAAATGGAATGTTTGGTGTGACGACCATTGTGTGATTTATACAGAATCTTTTATCCTGTGTGAACTGATGATAATTACTACAGATGCCGTCTGGAAACACTAGTAAACAAACGTGTCTGGAAATCTTATCCCAAATTAGATTGAAAATATAATTGAATTCAGACCTCTTTCTTGGTGAAGGAGATGAGAGCTGTCAGTAGGAGGCGAGTGAATTTGATCCTGCTGAACAAGGCCAGGCACTGCTGATGCTGCACAGAGACACATGTGCTCTATAGATAACAGTAGCACTAGTACAACTGGTAGTATCTGGGTTATCAGATTATCAGTCTTACATCAAGCTCCACCTCAGGGTCCCGTTGCTCGCCCTGTCGACTCCGTGTGCTCTGTGAAATCGAGAGGGAGAGGAAATGTGAGAAACCTGGTAGTTCATCATTAATGCAAGACGATGTGTATCGTTTCCATTCATCCTGTCGTTCGGGCTTTTGATCTCACCTTCACTTTCCTCTGCAGCTCATCCTCAACATCCTTCAGCATTCCTGCAGTGAACACACACAAAAATAGTAGGTGATGTGTCCTACTAAGTTCAGGGCTGAATTGTCCCCCATTTGCATGGTCATGTTTATTATGTCCACGTGAATCTGTGTCTTATTAAAGTGTCTTGAATTAGCAAGCGAGATATATGTTTATTGAGTAAAGTGTCCTACATGTGGACATAAGGGTCTTATGTGCAGGACTTAAATGTCCTAATTTCAGAAGGTAAATTTGTCTTACTTTGGTGAGGGGGGGAGAGGTGTCCTACATTTAACAGGGGTTACATTTCTTACATTTGAGGGGACCCACACTTTAGGCCCTAATCTTTGATCTTCAGGTGCAGAAATGTCCTACATTCAGAGCCTAAACTATGGTACACTAAGGCACTGAGGTTCCCCATGTTTGGAGGATGAAGTGCCCTACAGCCAGGGTGGGAAGTGCCCTACAGCCAGGGTGGGAAGTGCCCTACAGCCAGGGTGGGAAGTACCCTGCAGCCAGGATGTGATGTGCCCTACAGTAAGGGTGTGAAATTAAGTTACCTATGACCTAGTCACCCTGCGTTCAAAGGCTTCAGAGTTAGGGTGCCTACCTGTGTCTAAGAGTATAGTGTCCGACGTTGGGGGTAGAGTGCACTACATTCAGAGCTGAACTGTAATATTTGAGGCTCATATTTGCAGTGAAATGCATTATGCTGGAAGGTGAACTGCCCTACTTTCAAGCTGAAAGGTCCTGGGTTTGTTGGGGTGGTGTCCTATATTTGAGGGGTGGCGTGTCATACATTCAGAGAGGGTGTGATACCTGTCACTCTCAGATCTGTTACGTTGTTGGCCATTTTGAAGCCGTACGTCATGGCCTGGAAATCCTCCTGTTAGACATAAACACAGCTGATAAAATTCACACATGGAGTAAAACGGCAACTGTCCAGAAAGCAGAAGGTGTGAATGACATTGCCACATCACCTCCTCAAACACAGCAGCCTTGTTGACCTTCTCACGGGCGATATCACACACTTTGAGGATGCCGAGAGCGAAGGCTTTGAGGGCAGGATCCTGGATGAGCTCAGGGTTGTGGACATACAGACACGTGAAGACTGTCTGTGCTAGAGAGTGACCTTCCAGCCAAGTTATCTAGCGAGAGAGAGAGAGAGAGAGAGAGAGAGAGAGAGAGAGAGAGAGAGAGAGAGAGAGAGAGAGAGAGAGATGGGGTCTCAATATTTACAATATAGCATGTTTTGTGCAAACAACTTAAACAGATATTTGTCTGTAAAGTTCATAATGTATTATTCAGTGCTATATATTATGAAGGTTACGAACCAAGCAGCAGAAGCATGTGTCAACGATGCCGATGAGTTCAGGCAAAGTCAGATCCTTCACTCTAATCGCTTCATCCTACCCACAGAAAAACAATTACAGGCATAACGTACGAAAGAACAGCAGTCTCAGTGAAATTACAGTTGTATTTAAGAAAGAATATTAATGCTGGACCTTCACAGCCTGCTCGAAGTTAAGAACTTTCCGGTTCACTTGGTTCCCGATCATGCCAGCATCCATCTTCGGGTCCATCATCTCAATGGCAGACATCGCCTCGAAAAGACCAAACCTGCGAATAAAACAAGCATTCAACTGCCTCTGAAAGCCTACATCGCAGATGACAGAGTGTTACCTAGTAAAATAACTTAACCTTGATGGGATAAGGTTACTTAGAGGCATTTCTGATACTCACAATTTGTCATGGAGCAATTCGCCGAGTTTAAGTTCTGCACAAGTGGAGAGAGAAAAATTATTTATATAAAAGGGTAAACGATGTTACTAGTTAATACTTTTTTGCTAAGGTTTACTGGTTTTCATTAGGTATTGAGGGAAGAGTCACTGAAAATCACTGCAGAGTTCTTCTGACTGATCACATTTATCCTATGATGAAACATTTCTGCCATGAAGGTGTAGTGTACTATGATATAGTACCGTACAATGCTGTATAATATAATGTAGTGTAGTATACTACAGTGCTGTACAGTATAGTACAGTATAGTATAATGTAGTATAGTACAATACTGTATAGTATACTATAGTACAGTACAGTATAATGTAGTATAGTAAAGTACAGTGCTGTATAGTATAATGTAATATCGTATACTACAGTGCTGTATAGTATACTATAGTACAGTATAATGTAGTATAGTATAGTACAGTGCTGTAGAGTATTGTGTAGTATGGTACAGTGCTGTATAGTATTGTGTAGTAAAGTACAGTGCTGTATAGTGTAGTATAGTAAAGTACAGTGCTGTATAGTATTGTGTATTATAGTACAGTGCTGTATAGTGTAGTATATTACTGTACAGTATTGTGCAGTACACTTCTGTATAGTAGTTCTGTATTGTGCAGTAAAGAACAGTACTGTATTGTGCAGTATAGTACAATGCTGTACAGTATTGTGCTGTATAGTACAGTGCTGTATAGTGTAGCATAGTACAGTGCTGTATAGTGTAGTATAGTACAGTGCTCTATTGTGCAGTATAGTACAGTGCTGTACAGTATTGTGCAGTATAGTACAGTGCAGTATAGTGTAGTATAGTACAGTGCTGTACAGTATTGTGCAGTATAGTACAGTGCTGTATAGTGTAGTATAGTACAGTGCTGTACAGTATTGTGCAGTATAGTACAGTGCTGTATAGTGTAGTATAGTACAGTGCTGTACATTATTGTGCAGTATAGTACAGTGCTGTATAGTGTAGTATAGTACAGTGCTGTATAGTGTAGCATAGTACAGTGCTGTATAGTGTAGCATAGTACAGTGCTGTATAGTGTAGTATAGTACAGTGCTGTATAGTGTAGCATAGTACAGTGCTGTATAGTGTAGCATAGTACAGTGCTGTATTGTGCAGTATAGTACAGTGCTGTATAGTGTAGCATAGTACAGTGCTGTATAGTGTAGTATAGTACAGTGCTGTATTGTGCAGTATAGTACAGTGCTGTATAGTATTGTGCAGTATAGTACAGTGCTGTATAGTGTAGTATAGTACAGTGCTGTACAGTATTGTGCTGTATAGTACAGTGCTGTATAGTGTAGTATAGTACAGTGCTATAAAGTGCTAGGATGCTCTACTAAGTACTAAAGATGCTTGCCATGAAGGGGTTGAATTATTTTGAGACTGGTGAAGTCATTACAAGTTGCATTTTCAGTTGAATTTGGGGAGACCACTATTTCCATTGCTTTTGTTTGATTTGTTCATTGCAAACAGCTGAAAGTCTGTACATTTTGATAATAAACTTGATTTGCAATGGGGGTTGAATAGTTTTAATTGCAACTTTAGAATAGTTTAGTATAGTATGCTGTATGCAAACAACTCATTCAGATAATGCAAAAATAAAAAATGGATGGATGGATCCACTGGCCTTTTGTGAAGAAGACAGTGCACTGGACACACTCAGTTTCATCTTTACAAACTGCTACATGCTCTTACAAATACATTTTCCATTAGGTAAAACATCTTCTATTTGCATGTTTCGCATCACTCAGTGGGAAAGAAAAAGAGCTATTCTGGGAGAATTCGGTGTCCCTGGGGAGTCAGTCATATCACAGCCACTTCAGCTGCATCCAACATCAACACACTGCTTAGACTCGGTTAGCGCTTTTATACCGCTTCATATGAGACACGGAACAAGGAGGTCGATTTGTGTGAATTGGCAATCTGCTCTGGACCCTGGACATACAAAATGTCCGCCTGAACCTCTTTTTAGATTATTTAATTATCATCAACACCAACAAACACACCTTTACAGGATGCTTTGAAGTCCTGAGTGATGTCCACCCAGTCGGCATTGTTCCTCATCTTCTCCGGGATCCCAAGACCCCAGGCGCCCTCATCCTCCTCGCACGACGACTTCATCACCATGGAGACCGCTGCAAACACAACACGCACAACTTCAACTTTACCAAGGGAGACAAGAGCTGCGTTTGATATGGCGTAACACCGTACACGAGAATACGTTCAAGGTGGATTTTGCCCTGAGAGACCAGAAGGGTGTGAGTTCAGATTATAGGACTGGCACGGAACCACTGTTGGGTCTCTAAAACTGCTCCATGGTGCTTTACATTCACTGACCCTGCACTCAATGGGCAGTGTACAGCAACCCGGCAAAGTGTCTTTAAATAGCTCAGGTCTAAAGCTATAATCAGCCATATTTGGTCACACTGGAAAGTTCAATGTTTGGGCTGACTGTCCCAGAAAGGAAATTGACAACAAGACTGGCAAATGCCCGGGGGGGGGGGGGGGGGGGGGGGGGGGGGGGGGTGGGTGGGTTTGGGGGAGAAAAAAAGCCCTGAGTAATAGTTATTGGCACACACAACCCTGGTCAACCCTGGTATGGATCTTGGATCAATGCACCTGCTGTACTAGATCTACGTTACTTAATATCACAGGGAGAAGGAAGAAAAAAATCCTAGTGACCCAACTCCAATTTATTACAGAAGGTAAGCAGAGAAATGAGAGGTACAATACATACACATAGAGCTACATATGATGATGTACTGAGGCTTGCAATGACATGAGTCCATGTAAATATTGATCTCATTAAAATAATACTTTTCATTTCATATCCATACAACACAGCAGCAAGCGCCTCATTTAAACAAAATGACTAAACCTCCATGGATAACGTAAGCTTAGGAAATAAAAACGTCTTTTATTTTTATTACCGTCCAGCTGACATTCAGTAACGTCAGCTCGAGCTACAGCTAGCACGCGAGGTAACACTAATTACAACCAAAACGCTAAAGATTACAAGTACATCCTTAATCTCATATATAAATATATATATTTATAAAAAAAAAAGAATAATTTCTACTTGACTTTAACATTATTTATTATCCGCGTGAATAAATGACACACCTTGCTAATTTTGTTGTTCTCCGTCGCGACCGACCACTCATCAACGATTTCGCACGGCGCTTGAGAAAGCCGTCATTACCGAACTGCATTATGGGAATCGTGGTTGTAAATAATTCGAACTATTAAGAGCATACGAGTATTTCGTTGTACTTCAAAAATAGCTGTGTGTTTATAAATACCCTGGGGTTTATGAGCACCACCTGCTGTGGTGTCATGTAATAAATGTTCACGGTACGCTTTTTGTTTGCTAGCAAAGAAAACGCTGAATTGACTACACATCCCAAAAGGCGTCACTATCTTTCTTTTTTTTTTTTTTTTATCGCTCGTAGGGATGACACGGAAGTGTGTGGAAGATCTGTAGATCTTCAGTCTATTATTTCGGTGTCATTTTTAGTGCTTATGGGTTCTGAATCTGCGTCAACGTCTGTCGTCCGTAGCTGGAGGCTATCAATATGGATTGCTAGTAAATAAAACCGGAGCAACTAAGCAGGTTAAGGGAGTACTGAGAAAGGAGATGTTGAATGTTCTGATGGGGCTGTTTTTACACACGTTACAGGTTGGTAAATAATTATTATTATTTTTTAAATATATGTATATATATTCTGTAATCAGGTTGTTTTATTGTGCAGAGTTTGACAGCTGCTGGTGTAAAGGTGTTTTGTGTGCTTTAGCCGGTTAGCCAGTCGCTAGGGCAGGTGCAGCTGACATCGTGTTGTGTTGTGTTGTGTTGTGTTGTGTTGTGTTGTGTTGTGTTAGATTAGCTGTTACATTTCATACATTAACGCCTGTCTGACGAGCAGTATGAGTAGAACAGTTGTCAAGTTTAAATTCTTTTCCTGAACAATGCTCCATCGCAGTGCATTTAAAAAAAAATGTGACCTACAATGTTGTTTTAGCTAGCTGCATAATGACCGTGCAGAGGGATAAACCATTAGGTGTAGTTTAAGTAATAATAAACAAGGTTAGAGATTCTATATCGGCTATTAAAATGGTGTAAACGTGCTCCAAGGCTAATCTACTCCTGTCTTTCAAAGATGAAAACAAACAAACAAACAAACATCAGTATAAGGTTTGGTGTTGTGGATGAATTGCTTTTAACAAATGTCGGATTGTTTCTGTCATAAGAAAAACACTGGGCTAATTTCTTTCTAGCCCACACTGTACATACAGTACATTCATGCAGCTAATCAGTGACAGGTAGTCGTGTCATGTGATTATACAGCGCGACACGCCCCCCTAGATTTGATCTCCATTTGAGCTGACGCTTATCTGGGGAACCTGGAGACTATCCCAGGGAGCATGGGGTACAAGGCATGGGACACCCTGGATGGGGTGTCAATCCATCACAGGGCACACACACACACACACACACATATATATATATATATATATATATATATATATATATATATATATATATATATAACACACTTTCATACACTATGGACACTTTGGACATGTCAGTCAGCCTACCATGCGTGTCTTTGGACTGGGGAACCGGAGCACCCGGAGTTAGACATGCACACACAGGACCGCGGCGGGAATTGAACCCCTGACCCTGGAGGTGTGAGGCGATCGTGCGCCCCACTTGAGCTGATTTTATTATTATTTTTTAAATCAAGGGTGGCAAATACTCGAGTAATTGTTCTCTATTACTATACTTGAGTATTGTTTTGGCGTGTTTCTGAATACTAAGCAAAACATTACTTTCTACTCCTTACGTTCATATTCAGGTATTCGAAGTACTTGTTTCAAATCTCGTTACAAGAAGAAGAAAAAAAGGTCAATAATCCATGTCAATTCATTATCAGTATTGATCTTCTCATGCTCCTCAATGGAGTTAGCGCTGTGGCTGTGTATCTGTGTGCGTTGGAATATATACTGTATAAGCAGCGAGACCGCAGTGTTGGATTTGAAGATAAGCGCTTCGACCCTACCTCAGCAAAATAATCCAATATTCTAAAGACTCATTGTATAGAGAGATCGAATTGAATTGATGATGTCAGGCAAAACAGCTTAGCTGCTTTAATACAACCACAAAATCTTCTAACAGTTTCAGATAAGTAATCAGAAATATTATAGTAAGCATGTAAAAATTACAAGAAAAATCTTCTAGAAAGGAATTACAGTTGTAAAAAAAAAAAAAGTATGGATGATTTACTCACTCAAAATACATATAGAAATTCGATTCAAACATGTTGTTGGGTGCAGTGTCTTTTTAATTCTTTCTCTTGAAACATAAAATTTAGAAAATAAGGTGCAATTGCAAAATGTCTGAATTTACAAGAGTTTTTCTTACTTTGAATGAATGTGAAAAAATGTAAATATACTATTCGAGAAGCCTGGAGTCTTTTTTGCTATGTAGGCCTGTTTCAGTTCAGGAACGCTCATACCATAGTTCCATTACCGCATTACATTTGACCACTTAACAGAAAACTCCAAATATATAATGTTGTTTAAAATGACCAAAAAAACCCCCCAAAACATTACCTTATCTCAGATAGTGTTGCAAATTTTTCCTTTAAGTAATTTTGCCTACATATAGAAAAATTTGTCAAATTTTGAGAGCCCTCCGATGAGAACCTTCGCCATGTAATGTGATTGCAGAACAGCACGTCCTGGTCATGTGACAGCATTTTTTTTTGTTATGTCACGGTTAAAACCGCCTTTTTCCAGTTACTTTAGGAAAATAGTAGTTGTCTATTATTGCCTATCAAAATTGGAGAGAAATGAATTGTTTCCATATGGCAACACCTGCAGTAAAGAGTTTAAAAAACATGCTGTTATCTTCACGTATTCAGTTAAATGCATTTAATAATGAATGTGAATGAGGTGGATTATTTACTCTACCCCCCCCCCCCCCCCCCCCCCCAAAAAAAAAAAAAAAAAATCCCAATAAAGTGCCTTGAAACGCACAGCGTTATTCGATGTGTTAACGTAATTTCTACTGAAACAGGAAGTCAAGGCGTGATATATCGAGTAGCTCCTCCCTCTTTTTACATAGCCAGTAGCGTTTAGCTTACCTCACTGCCTGGGCTAAGCCGTACTTGACAGTTAGTACCATGGATTTTTTTATACTGTTGGGGGCGGGGCACTTCAGAATCTAGAGAGCATTTGATCGGACAGAAAATCTGATGAGAAGCTGAAGTGTAGAATGATGTCATCAAAGTTGTCGATCCGTATTGTTGGTCGAGAGAGACTGTACGTTTTGAATGTATATATCTTCTAAGTGTGAATTTTGTCATTGTTTTGGAGCGCACTAGCTTATAGATAACCTTAAGGCTGACATATTCATACCGTACTAAAAGCCACAAAACTTCCATTTGGATTTCATGGGGACCTTAAAAGTAAATACACATTGGCTGGTACAAGTAAAAAAAATCCACAAAGAAAAGATGACGGAAGTGTAAGTCTATTGGTTTGAAAGAAAGGGTTATAACTTTTCTGTTGACATTAGGAGGAAATGCGGCATGAAGCCAGTAGTGTATTACAGAATTACAAAACACGAATGCGAGAGTGAGAGTGAGTGAGCGTGTGTGTAAAAGTTTTACGCCATAGATGACACCTCATGATAAAATGCAATGCTCAACGCTAAAAGTTTTATCATCAAGACCTTCTAACAGACATTAGATTTTAATCCCGATACCGATCTCATCACCGGTCGTCACGGACTATTACTAATCATCTATTGGTGTGTGATGCTTTATTTTTGTTCACAAATGTTGTTCAGATTTGTGTAAAAGTGTTAAGTAGTGGTGTTTTTGTGATTTTCTTATTTATTAATAATGTTTTCTCCAGTTTAATTCACGATGCCATGCGATACTTCCTGTAAACATTTCTGTCTTTTCATCGCTTAGGGACGTGTGTGATGTGTGAACGGCTTTACTTTTGTCTTTCACCGTCTGTTTGACCTGCGTGAGGGGGCCGAGCAATGAATAAACCCAAAATGGCAATGGAGAAAGGGTTGGTGACCTTACATATGCGCGCACACACACACACACACACACACATACACAGTGTCCTTGGAACAATTCAGACAGACTTGAACATTAACCTTAAAGGAATACTTCAGTGTTTTTGAGCTTTACCCTACAAACATGTAAGATTACTGTGTACTGAGATAAGAATTGAACCCTGTAGAGTTATTTTCCTGTCAACACTAATGCTACATAAATGCAACGATTGATTGATAGTCTTATGATTGGTAAATCCTCTTGTAACCTGGCTTTCATTGGTAGAACCTTTGAATCCTAAACCATTTTGATGATGTTTATTATTATTATTATTATTATTATTATTATTATTATTGAGAACACAACTCATATTGGGCCTCATTTATCAATCTTTTAGTAAAGGCATGTCTGTGTGTTTGTGTGTAAGTGTTTTTCGCAGGCCAAACCAAACAAAAAATCCCCCCCAGATTTCAGTTAAAAAAAAAAAAAAAAAAAAAAAAAACGTTTACTGACTGAATTTAACAACTGCCATTTATTTAGTAATATTCTTAGTAGGAAATGTGTCAGATTTCTTGTTAGTGGGAATTACACATAGGATAAAGATGTGGTGTATGTGAGTGAGGTTGAATTCCTTTCCTTGAGTGTTCCTTTTACGTGAATATTCATAATCCAGTCATAAACCTGCAACTGGATTAAAGCATAAAAAGCATGATCGTAAATCCTTGTAAGAGTTTTAAGTGTGTGTGTGTCTGTGTGTGTGTACAGCATCCCCAGCAGTTCCCGGGTGCTGATGTTACTCGGGCAGTTGGAGAGGTTCAATGGAGAGACCCTACACTCCGACAGTGAGGCCATCAGACAGGTGACCGGCAAAATCCTGCACCTCATCCAGACTCAAGGTGAGTGAGTCCATACACTCCTGCACACTTTCCGCACTGTGCATAACCAAATCCAGACACACGCATGTAAGGAATAAAACGCAAAAGTTACTCCAAGAAACTCCATTCGAACGATAAGCTTACCAAGCACTTATCTGCTACGGGTTGTTTATATAACAACCCCTGAGATAAGCAATGTCTGCTTTACAGGGACAATAATACAGGCTGTCCCAAAAGCCTCCATACATAGGAGAAATTAACACCATTTAGTAAAATCTTTTATACGTTCTGTAGTTTATATTATATAGGGTTTTTTTTTCCAGATAGGCTTTAAGAACACCTTTTGACAAAAGAAGAACGTATTGAAATCATGCTCATGGCTGGATCGGGAAGCTGTCGCAAGGTTGCCATGGACTTAAAGAGGAAACATGGCGGGAACATCACACCCGACACTGTTGCCAAACTTAGTACGAGTTCACAAAGACTGGAAGAGTTATAGACCGGCCGAGAAGTAGTGGACGATTACGGACATCCACTGACAAAGGCACAACCTACGTGGTGCTGATAAACTGTCCATAGACCCCTATGTATGGAGACGTTTGGGACACCCTGTACAGTAATAATGAATGAATAGTGTCACATTTATATATTTAATACTGGTATCAAATGTTATGGAATGTGTGTTACATGAATTTGAATAAAATTTAAAAACTGTCTAAGCACATTTTACAGGATGTTTCATTATGTATACCGGATTAGTATAACATTTGACAAAATAAGTCGTTTAAATTCCTTCTTGTCGTTTACCGTTACATATAAATTGGTAAATCATCCCACCCCTAAGCCTAATCTTCTCTGAGTAAGCTGCCGTGAACTTTCTGACATGCCTCAGTCATTGGCCAGACTCACTGTAACTGTATCCAGCATATCCCTCATGTCTGGAGTGTGAAGGACTGAAAGTTCCCTCCTGTTCCCTTCTCCTGTCTCTCTCAGTAACCGACTCACTTACACTCCGTCTCCAACGTCATCAGTGCTGCCTGTCATCGTGCATGCCTGTCATTATTTTCACCATAGGGGGTTAGTACAGCAGGAGGGGCCTCGTGCGCTGTGAGGCTGTGGAAGTGTTAGTCTGTCAGATAATATGTCAAGCGTGCATGTCTGTGACAAACGCGTATATGCATCTGTGCATGGAAGTGTGTGTATGTGAAAGATAAAGATGGACTATAGCAGTCGCAGATGGAGGGATGTATACATTCGGCCTCTGTTCAGCCCTGGTAATTACTAATAACACAATGTTTAGAAATAATAATAAATAAAAAAAACAGACTTTATACTGCTCTGTTTCTCTCTGTAGCTGCTTGAACAGTATTTTGCTACTTACTATGTTATCAGGTAAACAGCGAGACATTTAACACGGGCGCTTTATATAATGTTTTACAATTTTTAAGGTCACTGTGTCCTTTCAGATGATTCTCTAAGTAGGTTTACCCTCTCACTATATAAAACACTATGTAAAATATTTTACTTAACTATGAGGAATTTGATTTACTTTGCAGAAGAATCCCTCTGCAATATAATGTCAATCTGAGGAATAAAGTAGCTGTTTGCTAATGTAGTTTAAACTGATTTCGCTAACAGGGAAACAAAGCATAGCTAAGGTGCAGGGTTATTATAAACTGGGTCAATGCAGATCCAGGCATTAAGATTTGTAATTTGTGGCATTCATTTATTATTTTTGTTTAAATTAGGCTTGCTGTGAATGTCGGTGTTACATGGTGTTCGGTCGCACACCGATTACATCGCTTGCCCACCGCGGCACCGCCCCCACTGTAGTTTTTGCTTTTTTATAGTAATAAAAATCATTTAGTTCAGGTAGAGAACTGACGCTACAATTAAATACTGAACACGTCTGTTCGATTCAGCATGAGCCGAATGAGTCACAGTCACAGATCAGATCAGCAGGAGTCAGATCTCGTTTATCACGTGACGAGAGTGAGGGGAGCTGACTGACAAGATTCGATTTCAAAGCAAAATGTAAAAGCACCTATTTGGCAATATTTTGGATTTAAACCCAATGTTTATAGGGAACCTGCACCAGTCAAGCAGTTGCCACCTCCGAATTGCCACTAATTCGAAAGCGAAAGTGAAGCACGCATGGTCACGCGGACGTTCATAAGCGATTTAAAAACATAAGCACGCTTTTATTAACGGCTGTAAATCAGCAGGCAGGTATATGACACAAGGACTCTCTGTCGAGTGGCTCGCGCTCTATTATTTGTAACATGATATAGGGACAGTTTTAAGCAGCTCTGTACAGGACGAGGTGCTGAGTTTTGAAAATCACACAAGTGGTTGTCTGGGAATGATGGCGAGCGGTGATTGGGTACTGGGAACAATGGTTGTCAGTGATTGGTCATTGGGAACAGTGGTCATCAGTGATTGGTTTTTGGAAACAGTGGTGATCATGATTGGTCATGGGGAACAATGGACATCAGTGATTGGTCGTCGGGAACAATGGTCATCAGTGATTAGTCATTGGGAACGATTGTGCTCGGTCACTGGGAAACAATAGTCTTCAGTGATTGGTCGTTGGGAACATAGGGTTGTAAAGTGCAACTCAGTCAGGCTTTTTAAAAAATAAAGCCACTGAAGGGGTCTAAAAGTCACCAAATCTAGTGATGGTCACAAAGTTGGCAACACTGATCAAAATAATGCATCCTAGTTAGTACAGGATACCCATAATGCACTTGATAGTATTTTTATGATTGCTTGTAAAGCAATCTTGCATCTGTGAAAAGTACTAGATCAATACAGTTCTTCTTCTTCAAAAACATCGCTTGAATGCTATATAGTGATTATTGTGCAAATGAGTAATGGCATTTGT
Organism: Ictalurus punctatus; assembly: GCF_001660625.3. Classification (NCBI taxonomy): domain Eukaryota; kingdom Metazoa; phylum Chordata; class Actinopteri; order Siluriformes; family Ictaluridae; genus Ictalurus; species Ictalurus punctatus. The sequence goes on along the minus strand of NC_030420.2, from coordinate 5,358,797 downwards.
AATTAATTAAGATCCCTTGATGCACAGTTAGGAACAGTTGCTGTTTGGGCTTTTCTACTTGCATGTTTCGGCCGTTGTTTAGATGTGATGAGGTAAAATGTTACTTGTTTCCATTGTGCTCTATTTCAAGCCCTGTCAGTGCATGCCAAACTCGCCTCTCTGAATGTAAATCAAAAGTAAACACGGCTAAACTTCTGCTTCTCCCACTTCCCTGTTATATAAGTCACTTTACCCCCTGCTCAGACCTTGTGGTGAGGATACTTGGGTTTTACTCTTGTACGTGTTTGAACCTTAATGACCAGAACAAGAACACGCTGGGGAAGAAAAGAGTATTTGCTTGCTTGCTTCACATCATTGTTTGTAAGGCCAGTTATTTTCTCCTCTTGTGGGAGAGCTGGCTCATTGAAATGGCTCAGATGTTTGAGAAAGGTGAACATGAGAAGGTAACCAGACACTTCAGAGCTTGCTCCCTGCAGATATTTTCCAGCCTGAAACTCGATTGCATGTTTGAAATGTCCTACATGGGAAGAATGTTTCAGGCCTCGGGGAAATGTTCTCCCACTTGGAAATCAAGTTTATTTCCAAATAAATCCCAAAATAAATTGCACTAAAGTATGAGCCAAATAAGCGCAGGACCGCTTGAGATACTGGCTCAGGGGGTCGGGCTACTGCACCATTGCTGTTCTACTCTGGTGAATGTTACGTGTAATCGGATTAGTAACGAAGGAACAATCTGAGTTGATGTTTTTCCTGCTGCTTTGTTTCAGAGAAGACGCATAAGGAGATCATGGCTAAAGGCTCGAGTGGGATGGAGGTCATTCTCTCAACTCTAGAGGTAAGCTCCCTTAAAAAATTAAATAAAATGTAATAATAAATAAAAACACACACATCTTATATACCATACAGTGCAGCGCATACAAAATCCCGCAATGCACTGCAATAGGTAATGTCCAAACAGTGCCTTTTACTTAGTTAATAATAATAATGATAATAATGATAATGATGATGATAATAATAATGGGGGCTTAGTGGTTAGCACGTTTGCCTCACACCTCCAGGGCTGGGGGTTTGAATCCAGCCTCCGCTCTGTGTGCACAGAGTTGGCACGTTCTCCCTGTGCTTTTGAGGTTTCCTCCGGGTACTCCGGTTTCCTCCCCCAGTCCAGTGACATGTGTTGTAGGCTGATTGGCATTTCCAAACTGTCCGTAGTGTGAATGGGTGTGTGATTGTACCCTGTGATGGGTTGATGCCCTGTCCAGGGTGTCCGCAGGGAGTCCTCTGGGATAGGATCCAGGCTCCCCGTGACCCTGAAGATAAGTGGTACAGAAAATGCATGGATGGATAATCATAATAATAGCTGTTATTATTATTATTATTATTATTATTATTACTAACAATAATAGCAATGTTAATAATAATAATAATAATAATAATAATTTTATTATTATTGTTGTGATCATTATTCCTATTGGTAATAATAGCAAGAACATTACAATACTGTTAAGAATAATTTGTTTGTTTGTTTGTTTTACCAAACAGAACACAAGGGATTTGCAGACAACTCTGAGCGTCCTGGGGATTCTGAATGAGCTGTTGACTGTGGGTGAGTTTACTAGATTTTTTTAGGATCTCTCATCTTCGAATGTTGTACTGTGTGTAATTTGTGCGCATAGCTGTAAACAACACATAAAAGAAGAGGACTTAATGATTGATCAAATGTCCTCTGCTCGGTCCTCATTGGTCTGTTATGTGGCTTTTAATCTCATCAAGGAAATTCACAAAATTGCATTGTTTCAATGCTTCCTATGTTGTATTGACAGGATTGGGGGTTCGAATCCCACCTCCGCCCTATGTTCGCGGAGTTTGCATGTTCTCCCCGTGCTTTCAGGGGTTTCCTCCGCGTACTCCGGTTTCCTAAGGTTGTAGTCTGATTGGCATTTTCAAATGGTTTGTGTGAATGTGTGTGCGATTGTGCCCTGCAATGGGGTTGGCACTCTGTCCAGGGTTTCCCCCAACTCATGCCCCAAGTTTCCTGGGCTAGGATTCAGGCTCCCCCACAACCCTGTGTATAATAAACGGTACAGAAAATGGATGGATGGATGGATTTGCATGCTGCAAGGGGTCTGCAACATCAGTATTAATACAATAATGATTAACGAGTGATCTATTGTGTAGCATGATATCCGGTAATGTATGCATGCACTCTTTTGAAGAATACAAAAAACTTGAGAAGCCTTTTTTTTTTTTCTTCTTTTTTTTTTCTTTCTCCAAACATGTACTACCATCTACATCTTGGTTAATACATGGTTGACTTTCAGTTTGTTTTGTTACAGACTGATAAATGTGCACATTTTCACCAAACAGTTCAACTAAAAATAAAAGAATCATATGAAGCCAAACCATAAGTTCAATACAAATGACTAAAAATATGACCTTTTAAAAAGATGTTTGTGTGTGTGTGTGTGTGTGTGTTTGTGGAAAAGAAATGAACATACGAAGGAAACATGAACTTCTCAGCACCTTTTAACGTGTTGTATGTTTTGGTTGTGTAGGTGGCGGCCGCAGGATTGGCGTGTTCATATCTAAAGGAGGAACCGGCATCCTCCTGCAGTTACTGATCAGCTCCGGCAGAGAAACGTCTCCCAGTGAAGAGCTCATGCTGCAGATCCACGCTCTATTAGCCAAAGTCGGGCCTAAAGGTAAGAAACAGACTTGTGTAGTAATGTATTCTGAAATGTCTGACACGCAGTGATGAGACGATGAGATGAGCGGTGAACGCCTCTTGTTTGATTCCCTCTACAGACAGGAAGTTTGGAATTAAAGCAAGGCTGATCGGGGCTCTGAACGTGACCGTGAATCTGCTGAAACAAAACCTGCAGAATTACAAACTGTTGCTGCCGTGTATACAAGTTCTCCGCGTCTACGCCAGCAACTGTGAGTGCGAGAAAGCGTCATTTATAAAGCACATTTATAAAGACAAGCCAACGTAATGCGCAGAATTTACGGTCTCTGTCTCAATCTTATGAAGTCGCAGGTCTTCAGCAACAAATGCTATGTATGGTATAGGATATGTACTATATATGTAGTATTGTGGTTTCTTAAGGTTCTTAAAAATGATGTGCGAAGTTAAGTCAAAAACGTTTGATCTTTGATCAATACGCAGCATGAATTTCATTTTTTTTTAATGTAATTACATTTTTTTTAATGTTCATTTATGAAGGCAGTTAACTAGCGACGCGCTGATCTGAGTATGAGTATTGGGATGATATTGGCGTGATCAGTTTTGTCAATCACATTTTTGTCAATCACATTTGACACACCAACATATTTTCTGCTATATGCACAGATGTTGCACTTTCTGTTTATAGTTGTGTATAAATCTGTATATAGTTTTCTTTATAGTTGCATTGTGGAATGTCCACGAAACCAATTACTTCCTGTTATGACTTACGTTATAGCAGCTATAAACAGTCGTTCCCTCACCAGCCTCTCTTTTTTAAAAAAAAAAAAAAAAAAAAAAAAAAAAAAGTTGTTTTTTTTTCTTGCTCTTAAAAAGACATAAATGAATAAATGCAAGACTTTTCCGTGTCAGAAAGATTTATATTACAGCTTTACCACTGACACTTGTATAATAAATACAACTGTTATTTGTGTCACTTAAATACTTGATCTGAACCGTTACCCAGAAGCGTTCTTATTTTCGTCAGCAGCGGTGAACGGCGTGTCTCTGGGAAAGGGCGGCGTCGTGGAGATGATGTTCAAAGTCATCGGACCCTACAGCAAGAAGAACACCACTCTGCTGAAGTATGTAGGACTCGGGGATGGGGGGGGGACTTCCTCACGCTTCCTCACGCTTCCTCACGTTTGGAGTCTAAAATAAACACATCGTTTTCTTGTGCTAAATGAAGTATAGTAATGAAGAGCAGTACTGATTACATAACGCATGTAATGTAGATTTCACAGGTTGAATATGATCCTTGTTCCTTATTATTATTATTATTATTATTATTATTATTATTTTAACTATTTTAACCACAGAGTGGCCCTTGATACGGTGGCAGTATTGCTGAAATCAAGTAAGACTTCATTTTCATCTCTAGAATCTTAAGAATGCATACTGTGACGTTCACTACATTCAGTAAATTAGTCTTTAGTTATTACCTTTTGATTGTTTTCCTGCTGTACACTCATACAACCTTAAACTAGTCACTGTTTGTTTCATGTGATGTGTGTTTATAACATGGTTGTGGAATTAAGCTCAACGTGCCAGTCCTCTTTTTTTGTTTATCAGAAATGAATGCCCGGCGGGCGGTAGACAGGGGACACATGCCAGCTCTGCTCGCCATCTATCAGGACTGGCACCAGAACGACACACGCCACAGACACGTGCTGATTCGCAAGAGCATTCTGGGTTGCATCAAAAACCTCACCAACATCAAGCTGGGTAGAAAGGCCTTCATCGACGCAGATGGCATGAGGATTCTCTACAACACATCTACTGTAAGAAAATAAGGTCTTCCGTCGATAGATTTTTAGTCTATTTGGCTGGATTCTTACAGTTGAGGTCATAAGTTTACATACGCCTTGTAGAATCTGCAAAATGTTAATAATATTATTTTAAATAATAGGGATCATAAAAATAGCCTTTTTTTTGTTTGTTGTTTTTTTTGTTGACACAATAATGGTACATTTAAGCACCACAGGGGGTGTAAACTTTTGAACAGGATGATCGGTGCAATTTATTTTAAACATGTAAATATCTTATGCAGCTTCATCAGGGCAGTACTAAATGGGGAAAAAAAAGATCTTTAAACAAAATAATAACAATTTAAACTGATTGTCCTGTTCAAAAGTTTAACCCCCCCCCCCCGCCGCCGCCGCCGGTGTAAGTTCAGTTTATTATGTCTTGTGGACTATGTGTAAACATCTGTGATGTGAAATAGTTTATTCAGGGCCACATCACACCACCTTGTCATTGATTCTTTTCCTAGAACAGCATACCTCCAAGTGTTTATATGAACGAGTCATAAAATTGTACGAATGCCTCTCAAGTATGTTGTGCATTATTCTGTCTCTGTTGATCAGGAGTGTTTGCCTGTTAGGACTTTGGATCCTCTAGTCAACATTTCCAGCCTGATCATGAGAAAGTGCTTTCCAAAGAACCGCTTGCCTGTGCCCACCATTAAGAGCGTCTTTCATTACCCACTACCACATGTTCCAGCCAGCGGACCCGTAGCTCAACTCTACAGTCAGCCCTCGGGGGGTAAAGCGCATAATATAGAGTGAATGTACTTTAATATAGTACCCTGTATCACTTCAGCCTATAGTTGCATGTGAGCATGTGATAGACCGATTGTCTGTGTGTGCTGCAGTGGATGACGTTGTAGATGAGAGTGATGATAACGAGGACACAGAGATTGACACGGAGAATGAGGAGGATGAGAAGGACCACAAGTCACAGGTCACTTCATCACCTTTAATGCAGGAATCTTATGTTGCACAACAAAATACAAGTTGAAAAGTATTCTTATTAAACATAGTGACCTTATAAGCTTATCGTTGCTAACGATATCACACAAAGTTCTGTGTTAGGTGCGAATTTATATCAAAAATTGTGAATTGCTTAATGAAATTAAATAAAAGCCTTTTTTTTGTGGTATTTCATTGCAGAATCATGATGTCGAGACTGATCTCAACAAACTACGACCCAGACAGATACCCATACGCCCATTTGATGAATTAAGACCTTTCGAGTGTTTCTTTCCGGAATTTTCTGAGGATTTTCAGGTAGGGATTTGCCTTTAGTTCATTATTTGGTGTAGATGTTAAAGCTTAAGTTAGCAAATATAGTAAAGATAGGATCAGGAGCATTCTCCTGCTTACTCTTCACCATAATTGCGTTTTCCACCCCCTTCAAACTTCATATGCATCATAGTTTCCTGAACCAGTGAGCTGAACCACTTTACTTCAGCTGAGGGCGGGGCTCATTTCTGGGCCGGAAAAATGTCAACTGAAGCCTAATACTAGCCCAATCAACACTTTTCTGAGCAATCTTTTATTATTAAAAGATTATTGTAGGTTTAGAAACTTACAAACCGCACTTTTTAAGTCCGAACACCTTTTCTGTTAATCAGCAGTTTGTGTGCTCTCTAATCTTCCCTAGATTCATGAATGAGAGAGGGGAATTTGCCGTCTGTGTCACCTCATATTTATACCTCAGTGAAACACTTGGGAGTTCCTAAACACTTGGATTGATTAATTAATTAATCAATTTTTTTAAAATACATTTTTAGAATACATTTAGTTAATTAAACATCAGAGTTGGTTCATATTTTCAGGGTGAGATTAAAGTTCTTAATCAGAGACCCCCCCCCCCCCCCCCCCCCCCCCTTCTGTCTTTACCAAGAGTGCCAATATTTCTGGAGCTCACGTCACAAAAATACACGTGAAGTGAAAAAACAAAAATTAAAAACATCCAAACAATCAGGATAAGGCAACATATCTGCTTGCCTGTCAATCATGTTGCTTGTCATTTCCTAAAGCACTAACATTTCAGTCATCTAGCTTAGGGAACACTGTATTTGTTTGGCTTTTGAGTTGTAACACAGCTAGCTTCAGCTATTTTGCAAAAAAAATTCGAACTTTTTCGTGCAGTGGCTCTGATCGATTTGACCTCTTTTCTCAGCTTCAAAATGGCTTGCTTTTCTCCCATATACAGCTCTCTGGTCTTCTTGTTGGTTTATCCTTTTTAACAACAAATGCTGTGTTCACAGGCGAAACCTAGGGCTCAATCCAAGAGTAGACATTCAGAGCTATTAATTCTTTAAACAATCAATCTAACAGGGCACACCTGGGCAGCAGGTCACATGTTCTGACATTTTTGATCACTTGAAAAAATGGGTGGGTTCAAACAAAAGGTGCCATGTTCTAAGTTATCTAGGAAATGTAAATATGAGGAAATGAAAGCCTTTAGGAGACCCATATGCATTTGAAATTCCGCAGTCGTAATGAATGGAAATGTGTCATAACTTAAATAAATAAATAACATTTCACCACTTGGTAGTTTTTTCAAACCTGACTCCTTGGTAAGCTGCACCCGGTATGATGGGAACTGCAGATATAACTACATTAGAGCTATCTGATGGATATCATATGCACTTCTTTATTGAATTGCTATCCTTGAGAAGTGTTGAAACTCCTCAGGGTGATCAAAAGTAACATTCACCATGATGTACATGCTGCTAGCAATTCACCTTGGATGCCCTCTCTTTCAGGACTATGATTTTGAGACTAACAAATCCATGTCCCCTCCCGCTCCTGAAGCTCCAAAGCACCAAAAACACTCTATAGTCATCCCCACAGCTCAGACCAAACCCAGAAACAAATCCTCACACCAGAACCAGGGAGATAAACCACTGGATCTGGATGGCATCTCAATCGCCAAAGCTCCAGAGCGGGAGCTGGTACACGGTCTGAGCCGGCTGCTTCTTGACACATCCGATCCGGTGAATGGAGGAAGCTGTGTGGAGGCGGGGCTTCAGGAAGAGGGCGGGGAGCAGGCGGAGCTCGAGGTGCCCGATACTGCCGCCCTTCTGCCTCTGCATGACCCCGATCTGTACCTGGAGATGGTGAAGGGAACGTTCTCTGTGCCTGGGTACACTGAGGTGGCGTATCCGGATTATTTTGGTCATGTAGCACCCAGCTTTCGTGAGCACATTTTCGAGAGGGTTTATGGTGTCCAGAGGTGTGTACCTTTTTTTATGTACTCTCCCCTCCCCCCACCCCCAAACCCTCGATTCCACTTAAACTGGCAGTGAAGTTACTAAATTTGTATTTTCCTGATGTATAATTATCTAATACACATGATCCAAGAACACAGCTAGCTAGATAACATGGCTAGTATACAACATGGTTTCCATGTTGAACAGTCAGTTGCCTAACGAGACAGTTCCACAAAGGAGGTCATTAAATACCAAAAACGAGACAGGAACAATTGCACTTTTATCCTCATCAAGGAATTCAGATTCTATAAATATGCTAATTAGACACACCCTCAATCCTACATGCCCCACCCCTTCACCAGAGTACTAATAAGGTTGAAAATGTGGCATTTTATTACTCTCCTGTAATTTGCATAACTTTCATTTGCATATTTGAAGATGATTGGCCTTTATATTTTATGATGCAATAACACCTGAAATGTAACATGTTCAAGCTTCCTCCTACTGCAGAAGTAACCATTGCAGGAACATACATTGTAATACATTCTAAATCTGTTTTTGTTTTTTTGTTTTTCATCTTTCCCAACAGGGCAAAAATCTTCCAGGATATTGAGAGGCTCATTCACCCCAGTGACATCATGGATAAAGTTGTGTATGACCTTGACCTGCAGAGGTCAGTTGTTAACAGTGTAACAGTTTATCCTAATATAATTTAATACTTCATTAAAATCAAAGTAGCATGTAAAGAAAAAAGAAAAAAAAATAATCTTCTTTTTTTTTTTTTTTTTTTTTTTTTTTTTTTTTTTTTTTTTTTAAAGCTGTCCGTTAATCGATGACGGCGAGTCTCTGAAGTTCAACTCGCAGTTTGAATCGGGGAACTTGCGCAAAGCAATTCAAGTCAGAAAGTAAGCAAGATTTGCCTTAAGAGCGCAGTTTATTTGGACGTGTTGGTTTCCCATCACACTGTTTTGCTTCTCGCTTCTTTAAACAGAAATGTAGTCTCTCAAAAAGTGTACGTAAGCTTTCATGAACTATAGTAGTCTGTACAATATTAAATCATGTGTTGCTACCGTTTATTACATTTCAAGAACCACCTCAGACACATTACATGGGATATTATTTATCTTTTAATATATCATTATTTGTGCGCTCCAGGTTCGAGTATGACTTGGTGCTAAACTCGGACATCAATAGTAATCACTATCATCAGTGGTTCTACTTTGAGGTGAGCGGAATGCGTGTGGGGGTACCGTATCGCTTCAACATCATCAACTGTGAAAAATCCAACAGCCAGTTCAACTACGGTGAGCTACGGCCAGAGCTTTATCTGTAAAACGTAAGAAAAAGGAAAATAGTGTGAAAGTAGCCCTAGGTCTTGAATTCACTGTGACCTCAAGCTGTTGACTTACGCTGAGGTATAACACTACACATACAATTGAATGACTTGAATGTTTGGGGTTTATTTTAGGCATCATATTGTCTCATATGTGTATCTGTACTGAATTGGTAGTAGTCTATCTGTGGCATCATGTTTATATGATTTATAAGAGCTGTGCATTCTTGCTGCAGGCATGCAGGCGCTCATGTACTCGGTACAGGAAGCGATCAGGGGAAGCCCTCGCTGGGTTCGTACTGGATCTGACATCTGCTACTACAAGTAAGTCCTGCTTTATTCCAAACGCACACCATCTAAAGAACAGTGGGCAGTTTAACTGCTCAGGACAGACAAGGGACTTATGAAGAACCATCACAAAACATTAAAACAGTCATTGATCATCCATGTAATGATACACAGTATTAAAAAATCAAGTGTGTGTAAACTTTTGAACTGGATCATTTGTGTAAATTCAGTTATTATTGTGTCTTGTGGACAATATGGTAAATGGCGCACTTATATAGTGCTTTTATATAAAGCGCTTTACACAGTGTCTCATTCACCCATTCTCACACACACACACCAATGGTAGCAGAGCTGCCATGAAAGGCCATGCAAGGCGCAAACTTGCCATCGGGAGCAACTTGGGGTTCAGTGTCTTGCACAAGGATACTTCGGTATGTGGAGTCATGTGGGCTGGGAATCGAACCGCCAACCCTACGATCAGTGGACTACCTGCTCTACCACCTGAGCCACAGCCGCCCATGTGTAAACAGCTGTTATGTGAAATAGCATATTCAGGGCAGGACTAAATAAAAATTATATATATGATATAAAATGCTTTTTTTTTTGTTGTTGTTGTTGCTCCCCATAATTCTTTGTAATTATTACAATTTTTCAGATTCTGTAAGACGTATGTAAACTTATGACCTCAACTCTGAAGATAATGACCGAAACCTGTACAATGTCCACGTAGAGAGTTCCGGTCTTGTTATCGGACGTGTTATCATAGCCGAAGTGTACCAGGACACAATTTCTGCTAATAGCTCAATATTATTTCCTGTCTAAACAGGAACCATTTCTCACGGAGCTCCATCGCAGCTGGGGGTCAGAAAGGCAAATCCTATTACACCATCACCTTTACTGTGACCTTTCATCACAAGGACGACGTCTGTTACTTTGCCTATCATTACCCGTACACCTACTCGACCCTGAAGGTATCCTAGCTTAACCTCCTGACCTTCAGTCCATTTCTATACACTGATAGTACATAGTGTGTCTGAGACTGAGTATCATGTGATGTAATGCGTGCTGTTGGTGTGTGTCAGATGCATCTCCAGAAGCTGCACGCTCTGTGCACGCCTCACATCTACTACAGACAGCAGCAGCTTTGTAAGACGCTCGGCGGAAACGACTGCCCTCTGCTGACCATCACAGCCATGCCGGAGTCCTCCAGCAACGACCACGTCTGCCAGTTCAGTACGTCTCCCTCAAACACACACACACACACACACACACACACACACACACACAAGTGTCTTATTATCCTTGTGAGGACCTTTCGATTGATATCTTTATTAATGTAGCTATGTTACACCTAATCTTAATTATAACCCATACCTTAGGAACCAAAAGGAAACATTTTGGCTTTTAGTTTTGTAAATAAATGCTGTGTGTTTTGTAAAAAGCAGTTTACCTCATGGGGACCAGCAAAATGTGTAGACAGGGTCAAAACGGTCAGATATTCTTATACTTGGCATTTGGTTCCCACCAGGATATACTAACCCCCCCGTATAAGTTTCAAATATAGCTTCTACTGCAATGGAAACATTGTTTGCAACCCATATTTGGTGTATTTTTCTCAAAATGCACACGATGCTGTGAACGAAGCCAAACATTGGCGATCCCTATAATCAAAACCTGAGCTTGACTGCTGTGGTGTGTACAGAGAACCGGCCGCTTGTGTTCCTCTCCGCGCGCGTTCACCCCGGAGAGACCAACGCCAGCTGGGTGATGAAGGGCACGCTGGAGTTCCTGATGAGCTCCAGCCCTCTGGCACAAAGCCTTCGAGAGAGCTACATCTTCAAAATCATCCCTATGCTCAACCCAGACGGAGTCATCAATGGAAAGTATGTACACACGTGCAGACGCAGACACACACCACACGCACTGTTCCATGCATCTTTATCACCCTACACAGCATGGTTTAGTTTAGTTCAGTCCCGTTAGTTTTGTCCCGGTGCGTTTCCGTAAAAGTTTTCGAATCAGTCCCTCCAGGATTTCGTGATTTTTGCGATGGCAGAAATGAACGCAAAATCAAGCAAACGCTGCAATATTCAGAGGAGCTTTTCAGAATTAGCGCAGATTTTCCACAGATTTAGGCCAAGACGAGTCATGTGACATCATCACAATGCACGTTCAGCCAAAGCCGCCTTCGATTCACACGTGCCAATTTTTTGCGACTGCAATTTCGCCAAATCACGTAACTTACCACAACAACAAAAAAACACTGCCGTAAAATCAAGCATTTTTGACCAGAGCAGACACACAAAAAACCTCTGCGAGATCCTGTACGGACTGAGGAATGTCATCTGGCGTTCTATCTGTCATCTGTGCTATTTAGCACAAGAACCAAAAGGAAAAATAGGACAAACAACTGTGTAAAGAGTGGGAACTTAAAAAATATCCAATTTTATATCCCTATCCTATAGGGATCTATATAATACCTATAGGTATTGTGATCAATTTGGCGATTCAATTCTTATTTATACGGTTTCGATTCGATTCAACATAGATTAATAATCAGTATCATATAAATGCTGGTAACTGAAACCATTCTACTTCGCTACCTTACTGAAATACACATTTACTTTAACGATAAGGCCCACACAATTATGAGGTCTTAATTACTTTTTACTTTTACTTTGAGTAACAAACATTTGTAACAAGAACTGATAAATGTGTGTATTGTAAGCACAAACTGCACAATGCCATCGAAAAAATAATAAATAAATAAATAAATAAAAACATTGTACATGCGCTACAGTGCGATTCATTAAGAATTTGAAACATGTTTAAGAAATGAAACCGTTTTCGAAATTCAAACCATGAAAGATGGCGACACGTTCAGGACGAGAGGCGACGTACAGATAATATTCACATCCTCTCAAGTAAAGCAAATCGATATCGTTTCATTAAATTGAAGTTCAATTAAAATCGGAGAATCGATTTTTATGTATGTATGTATGTATGTATGTATTTATTTATTTATTTATTTATTTATTTATTTATTTATTTACCCAGCCCTACTATCGAAGGGTTAACCGATAACAGATTAAAAACTTAAATATTTCAATCACCAGAAACTGGAACATGTGTATTGCACCAGTGTATATTAGTGGTGTATTGGTAAACTTAAACACAGGAATATTATTAACTATATAAATCAACCAGTCATGAAATTTACAATAAAAAATGATTCAATGATTCCATCTCACTAAACTGATCAAAGCCTTCACTTTGATGTGTAGATGTTAAGTAATAAAACATAAAATAATCAAAGACTGGGTGGTGTTCCACAACGTTAAATTGAAGTGCTGGCAAATTGGTGTTAAGACGATAAAACGCAATACAGGAAGTTGATTGTTTTCCTGTAATAGCAATTACTTCCTTAGTAATTCTGTCGGTCTCGTGCTCTGTGTTTCTGTGTGCAGTCACAGGTGTTCTCTGAGCGGCGAGGATCTGAACAGACAGTGGCAGAACCCCAGTGCGGAGCTTCACCCCACCATCTACCACACCAAGAGTCTGCTGCAGTACCTCAGCGCTATCGGGAGAGCACCACTGGTGAGACACTGTGTGTGTGTGTGTGTGTGTGTGTGTGTGTGTGTGTGTGTGTGTGTGTGTATATGTATGTATGTATGTATGTATGTATATATATATATATATATATATATATATATATATATATATATATATATATATATATATATATATATATATATATATATAAATATTATTGTATATGTGTGTAAATATATATGTGTGTGTGTGTGTGTGTAGGTATTCTGTGACTACCACGGCCACTCAAGGAAGAAGAATGTGTTCATGTACGGCTGCAGTGTAAAGGAGACGGTGTGGCAGACCAACGTCAGTGCCAGCTCCTGTGACCTGCAGGAGGATCTGGGATACAGGGTAACACACACACACACACACACACACACACACACACAATATATCTAGTCGATATTTTGAGATACTAATCGATAATCCACTATGAAATTTTACAACATCCTGTCAGCTGTCGATTCATACCCACGTAGCTCTCCCCTATCACACGACGTAGCTCCCAACTGCTGTTCACAGTGCATCACAGCACAGCGTAACACACTCTTCCGCATACGTGTACTCGCGGACGCCTGTGATTTGCTCGTGTGTGTGTGATTGACAGCCGAGAAAGAGCACAGCCAATTTTGCTCCCTTAGTCCCTTGCCACAGATAGCTCTGGTGATAATCATGTACGGGATGATCCCAAACTCACAATCTCCCGACTATAGAGTGAACTGAAGTAAGAAAATAACACTTCAGTCAGTCAGGAGCCTATTTTTTAAAATTATTTATTTATTTATTTATTTTTAAATGAATATTTTGGTGTTCAGCATCTCATATATATTTAGTAAATAACACATTTATGGTATTAATAATCCCCCTCAACAAAAAAAGCACATAACACACAGATGTAGGGCTGTAAGATGATATGATATTAATATTGCAATATATTTATACACTTTTTTTTTTTTTTTTTTTCTGAGGTAAATAAATTTCTTGAAAATGAACATTTTCCGTAAAGCAAAAATAAATATCAAGATATATAGATCATGTATCATGAAATTTATTTATTTATTTATTTATTTTGCACAGTGATGTAGTCAAGCATCAGAGGCTGTTAAGCGGCAGGAAAAAGTCACTTTACTTATACACAAATAAGAATTTTGTTTCTGGTGATTAGTAAATATGAATTGTGCAAAATCTGACTGCAGCTAACAAGGAAAACTAGTTCGTTTCAGGTTGTTTGTAACCACTGAGCTACCATCACCTTCTATACGTTTACACTTTACGGATGTCGTCACGTGCAAAATGACCTCTGAAGATCCGTAGCGCTCTATTATTTAGTTATTTGTTCGTTTATTTATTACATGCGTTTGTATGTGTGTTAGACTCTCCCTAAGTTGCTGTCTCAGCTGGCTCCTGCCTTTAGCTTGTCCAGCTGCAGCTTCGTGGTGGAGCGCTCTAAAGAGTCGACGGCACGAGTGGTGGTGTGGAACGAGATCGGCGTCCAGCGCAGCTACACCATGGAGAGCACGCTGTGCGGCTGCGACCAGGGCAAATACAAGGTACCTTCTTCACTTTTTGATTTCCTGATAACAATCAACTGCTTGAGTGAAGCCTTTCAGACAAAGCTGCTCAGTTATAAGTAACGAATAGCACACTTGGGGTCATGCTTTTCTAGGGAAATAATCCAGGACAAGGTGCTTGACGTGATGCCGAGTTATTGTTACCACCCTGAAGGTTGATTATTATCCATTAACTGTTGTATTCCTATTATACAACCATTTCCAGCTTTTCCATTATTAGTCATTCTAGCTCGGAGCGATTTCCTTCTTTTGGTAGGAAACACTGAAGGGACATTGTCCATGTCCCCGGGTTCAAATTCCTGACCTGGTGACAAATCTCAGAGGTGTGTGGTGTGTGTCTGGTGGCAGGAGCGGTGCGTGCGAGAGGAAGACGTGTGAGTGAGGGAGACTGAGAGAAAATACCCAGTTAGAGACGAAGAGGAAGGGACGAGGCGGGGTTTAGTCAGTAGATGGCGCCGTAGGGCAGTAGATGAGCCAAGTGAGGACGATGCTGAGATCTCGGGTCTCTAAATCAGTGACTCATTCTGCGTGTTCTCAGAGCTAATGGCTTCCCGTGAGAGAGTAAAGCAACATGGCTGAAGCTCAGTGCTTGCACGCACACACACGCGCACGCACACTCAAACATATCCTTGGGGAGATTATTTGTGATGAATCTCTGGAGGAAGCCAGTTGCTGAAATGTGTATTAGTTCAGCTTTCTCTTTGAAATTTTGGTCCATTTGAGTGTGTGTGTGTGTGTGCATGTGTGTAGGGTCTCCAGATCGGGACGAGGGAGCTGGAGGAAATGGGAGCCCAGTTCTGTGTGGCTCTGCTCAGACTAAGACGCCACACGTCACCTCTGGAGCTGCGTAACCACAACACGCACCTGCTGGACGTGGAGAGTGATTTAATAGACACAAGGTGCAATGTAACCTGGTACACACTCACACACACCCTTATGAATAAAACACTTGGATTGGCTGTGGTGCAACTGTCCAGAGCCAAAAGATTAAAAACACACCTAAATTATCACTCTATACATTTACCAGAAGACATAATGGATCCAAACTGAGCTATCCACTCAACACACACACACACACACACACACACACACACACACACACACACACACACACACACACACACACACACACACACACAGAGGGCAGCATGAGCAACATGTTTTGTGGCAGATTGATGATGAAGGGAAACGGTGCTCACTGACAAACTCTATCTCTCTCGGTTAAAGCGCTGAGAGGATGCAGTGCTCTAACACAGAAAGGGAGTTTATCCTGCAGACAGTTTGCTTCTGTGATAGAGTGAATATAGATCAAAAAGAATTTTCAAATAATGTTCTTATGGTGTTGCATATGTAATTCGAGCAATTTTAGAGCACTTCCCCACAAAAAAACAAAACAAGCTAAGTTCAAGTATTTCCTGTAAATGACTGCCAAAGGAAAACCCGAAAATGAAACTATTTTAAAGAAAATGTCAGATTTTGTCCATTGTGTCATTTCAAATCCATAAACTAGCAAAATAGTAGACATTCATAGACATAAAGAGGGTAAGATTTTTTTATATTTAGTTGCATTTTCAGTGAAAAACATCAATCTTTTCGACATTTCACGTAAATAAGAAGTCTTCAGGGTGAAAGCGATTTTTAATAAATTAATTAGCGTAATATTTATTAAACATGGTTGTGTGGTCCCCCCCCCAAAAAAAAAACATCCAGAATTAATATTAAATTCTTTAACTGAAATGTTTTTGCTCGTAAAATCCCTGTGACCTTAAAAAAAAAAGAAGAAAACAATCATGACAGTAATAGCTCGAATGATATCAGTGTCTAGAAGCTTCTTGAGAATGCACCTCTGCTCCTCCCAGCTTGTTTACTTCTTTAATGGATGACCACACACACACACACACACACACACACACACACAAACACACACATTCATGTCTCCTCCATTCCTCTTCTAATGGCCGGCACTACTTGAGGAGCTCTCAGTCGCGCTGGGCTCTGCACACTTGAGTGAAGTAAGCGAAAGCACTCTAGCCACTCTCCTCATTACAGCCGTCTAATCACCTGATCCGAAAGGCCGCTAATCCGGTTTGAGGCGGCCCCCAGCGTCTGGCCCCCCTCGCCTCCCCGCGTCTCGTTGGGATCCAGTTTCTCACCCCCTCACACCATTAAAACCATTAAAAAGCCACTGAAACCAGCCAAACCACCGGGCCTTGTGGAACGCGCAAAAACATTAAACCATTTAACTGCTGAACAAGAGAGCCATAAAACCATCATCACGTTATTGTATTAGAGAGAGAGAGAGAGAGAGAGAGAGAGCGCGAAGAGAAATGTATTGAGGTTTTAAACCGCTCTACAATCCATAGTCACTTTTGGTTTTTGCTATTAAGACCAGCGGTGATGTTAACGGAGTGGACTCGGTTTAGGTTAATTAAACAGCGAGCGTTCACATCATGTACAAAGGAATACAGCAGGCTGTAGTTATATTTCCACTTTGATGCAGAAGGTTAGTTAATTGGCTAGCATTAAATATTGTCCTTTATTGACTCTAGTGTACTAAATCACAAGCTTTTCTTTCACAGTTAAACATTCCATCCATACATCTATCTAGAGCGTAATTATGGGTTTTTTAAAGAATGTTTTAGAAACAATTTTACATTTGAATGGATATGCTTATAATGGCGAAGAAAATTGTATCATATAAATGTATAAATTCTAGATTACAGTCCCTTCTGAAAGTATTGGAACAGCAAGGCCCATTCTGTTGTTTTCGCTATACGTTGAAGACATTTGGGTTTGAGTATGAATATGAATGAGATGACGGAGCAGGATTTCAGCTTTTCTTTCCTCATGTTTTTACATTTAGATGTGTTAAACAAGTTGGAACATGGCACCTTTTTTATCTGAAGCATCCATTTTTTCAAGTGAAACATGTGACTGATAGGAGTTTCTTGCTGCCCTGGTGTGCCCTGTTAAATTGATTGGTTAAATAATTAGTAGCTCTGAATGTCTACTCTTGGTTTGAGCCCTAGGTTTTGCGTGTGAACACTGCATCTGTTGTTAAAAAGGATAAACCAACATGAAGATCAGAGAGCCGGCCGTGGGAGAAAAGCAAGCCGTTTTGAAACAGAAAAGAGGAGAAATCTATCACAGCCATTGCACAAGCATCGGGAATTGCCAATACAACAATTTGGAATGTATGAGTATAAGAAACCACTGGTAGACTAACAACTAGACATGGAACAAGTCAGCCAAGGAAACCAACAGCAGTTGATGACAAACATTGTGAGAGCTGTGAAGAAAAACTCAAAGTCAGTGACCTCACCAACAACCTCCACAAGGCAGGGGTGAAGGTATCACAATCCACCATTCAGAGAAGACTTTGAGAGCAGAAATATTGAGGCCATACCACAAGATGCACACCACTCATCAGCAGTAAGGATTAGAAAGCCAGATTGGAAATCGCAAAGAAATTGATGAACCTCAGAAGTTCTGGAACAAAGAGTAACCTCTACCAATGTGTGGAGAAAGAAAGCATCTGCTTATGATCCAAATCATAAAAGCTCATCAGTTAAGCATGGTGGAGGTGGTGTTATGGCTTGGGCTTGATGGCTGCTTCTGGAACAGGCTCACTAATCTTTATTGATGATGTAACTCATGATGGTAGCAGCGGAATGAATTCAGAAGTTTACAGGAACGTTTTGTCGGCCTGTTTACAGAGAAATGCATCCGAATTAATCGGAAGGAACTCCATCATGCAGCAAGACAATGATCCAAAACACACTGCCAACTCAACAAGGGACTTTATCAGGGGGAAAAGTGGAAGGTTTTAGACTGCCCAAGTCAATCACCAGACCTTAACCCAGTTGAGCAGCATTTCACCTCCTGAAGAGGAGAAACAAACACCATCTGAAAGACGCTGCAGTAAAAGCCTGGAAAAGCATCACAAAAGAAGAAACCAACAATTTGGTGATGTCAATGAGTCACAGGCTTGATACGGTTATTGCAAGCAAGGGATATGCAACCAAATATTAAGTGTTATTTACTTCAATACTTATCTGTTCCTGTACTTTTGCTCACCTAAAAAACTGGGTGGTCTGATACAAAAGGTTCTGTGTTTTATGCTGTTTAACACGTCTAGATGTAAATACCAGGACATAAAAGCAGAAATCTGAACCTAAACTCTTGTCTCATATCCATTTTTTTGCTCTCAAACCCAAATGCCTTTGGTATGTAGCACAAACAAATGAACTGGCCTCGCTGTTCCAATAGTTTCAGAGGACACTGTACATTACACATGTGAGGGGATAAAATACTTCAGGACATATTATTATTATTATTATTATTATTATTATTATTATTATTATTATTATTGGTTCCAATAATATATATAATTTTTTTATTATTATTAACGACATGCATCTTTTAACCATTCATAGCTACATACATTTAATGTTACAGGATGTCAGTGACACAAATTAGTTCCTGTTATCACTCATGTTTTAGCATTACATACTAGTCATTCCCCCACCTGCCCCTCTCTCTCTCTCTCTCTCTCTCTCTCTCTCTCTCTCTCTCTCTCTCTCTCTCTCTCTCTCTCACACTCACTCACACACACACACACACACACACACACACACACACACACACACACACAGATAATGAGACAGAAATGCAGCATCATTATTTAAAAACGACTAAAAAAAATGTCTAAAAACTTATTAAGAGTTGATACTGGAAACTCCTTCCATAAATGTTAAATTAAGACTAGTAGTAAACGTGTTTTAAAAAACCTGTTGTTATTTATGTGGAACAGCTAACATGCGTGAACGAGAAATGATAGCTTATCATTCATAGCTTATAAATGCATTAATGTAAACCTGTGATTCGTCTTGCGGCCGAACTTCTGTCAGTGCTGATGTTATAGAAGATTAATCACCACCACCTGGCCTTCTGGATGATTATAAGCTTATAGTGGATAATGGTAAAGAAAGGGCAGTTGCATACATTGTGTTGTATAAATGTATACAATTGTAGGCCGTATTACGTTATACATTACATAATCACAAAAAGAAAAACCAAAGGAATGAAATTTAATATATTATGCAAAATACATACGATATTTAGGATTTTAGCAAGAGTTTTTAGCAAAATCCGGATCCATTGTACCATGACCTTTGCCCCGTAACAAGTCATGAAGTGACTGACTGTCAGTGTGTGTGTGTGTGTGTGTGTGTGTGTGTATGTATTTATCCTGCAGCCCCACCACTTACGTGATGGAGGAAGATGAGCCTGCCTATATTGAAGAAGTGGACTACAGCGCTGAGAGTGACGACGAGAACGACCCCGAGCTCGAGCCTGCCCACCTGGACCTGAACTCAGACCCTGAATTCAACCACCAAGACTCTCTGACCTGAGGGCTCGTCAGCTTATCTAGTCCGCCCCAAATTCAGCTTTGACACACAACCTAAAAAAAAAAAATACCAAAACCAGTCCTAGTTACTGATACCAGTGTATTCTAATTAAACTTCTTTTCCATTTACATAACAGCTTCCTGAACCGTATTGGGCACCTCATATACTTGCAATTACCCAAATTAGATACTATAAACATTTCTTAATACTATGAAAAGGTTGCCAATCCACAGAACCTGATATACGTAGAATTACTGGACAAAACGTAGACTCTAACTGTAGCTAGTAATGAACATGTTTAAAAATGCAAAACTCCTTAACAATCTCGAGTCATTAAGAACAAGTTAATGGTGCTACACGTGGACGCTTCACATTTCAACATGTTCACATAGACTACAGCGACGCTGCCTTTCTCTTAAACCTTAAAGCACTGACATCACATCACATTATATCATTATAATAGTGTTCCATTGCAGCACATTTTACAGTATTGCATGGCGTAAGGAAAAAGACACCCACCACCATGCTTCACGTTGCAGTTCAGTGTGAGGAATGTAATACCTGGTTCATCTTCATATCACTCGTGTGTAGTTGGTGTCTGATAGCAGCTCAGTATTGTGAACAGGTTACTGTATTGGATCAGTATCACATCGGTCAAGGTGTGATCTTGCAGTCATTTGCACCATTTCGCAAAACAAACACACAAGCTCTTGTATTTTAATTTCCACGTGACACTATTTCTGTCATGTTTGTATAATAAGTGCATGACCCATGAATGTCGCTTTTCTAATTTATTTTATTTGTTTGAAGGAAAAACTTTTTTTTTTCCGGGGGGGCACACCTGTTATAGCTTTGTGTGTATATGAATGTACGAGTGTGTGTGTGTGTGTGTGTGTGTGTGTGGATATGGCTTAAATGTGTATAGGAGATACATACCAAAATTTATTTGGTTTTAAAAATAACTGTCCAACCTCTGACAAGTGAAAGTAATAAACATTTAAGTAAAGCTGGCATTTTGTTGTCCGTGTTGTCATTTATAGAACGAAAGTGATGCAGTTTAAAAAATAAGGATGTAACAGTAAACCCATCTGTTGGTATAGCGTGATAAATAATTATGTGAAATAATACTATTTCATATCAGACATCTACACGGCAATTGTACAGTTTTATTTGTTTGTTTATTTATTTAATCTTGTGTCAAAGCTAAAGTTAGCTAGCCAACATCAGTGAATTTTTTTGCTAAAGTTAGAGAAAATGTTCAAACCTAGCTAGTCAACATCCGGGGGGAAAAATACGAGAATATCCCCTATCCCGAATTAGTTAGCTAATGTTAGAGAAATTTCTCAAAGTTAGCTAGCTAACATTAGTGAAAATTCCCAAATACTAGCCAATATTAATTAGAGAACATCCCCAAACAAAGCTAGCTAGTTAAAGCTAGAGGAAATTATCAAAGCTTGCTAGTCAGCATGAGTGAAAATTCCCAAATGCTAGCTAATATCTTAGAACATCGTCAGTCCAAACTAGTCAGCTAACTAAAACGAGTGAAAATTCCCAGACGATAGCAAATAGTGGAAAATAGCTCCCAAACACACCAGTTAGCTAAACTTTAGAGACAATTACCAAACAAATCAAGCTAGTTCCCAAATAAAAGCTAGCTAGCGTTACTGAAAATCCTCAAACAAACCAACAGAACCTCGTTTAAAACTGTACCAGTTGCACACATTTTTTCCATTTGATTTTTTATTTTAAGTTAACGTTAAAAGACAGATACTAAAATGAGCATCGACATGGTAATGATTTTTATTAATTGAATGGAAACATGTCAGTTAGCGTGGGATGATAAAGGATGAGGATTCCAAACAAAATAATAGGGTAAAGCTCCATTTTAGCCTAAAGCTACCATAGACCGTTTTCATGTTTGAAAGTACAACAGAATTAAATGGATATCTCTCAGTACAAACAAGCTTGAGGATATAAAAGGCATTCTACCCCTAAAGTAAATAGGCAGCTCAGTGACTTTTCAAGAACCACAATACAAAAATCAGAAATCCCAAAGTAAACAGGACTGAAACAGTTTTAAAAGCCGCGCTGGAACGGCTTTGAACGTCGAGGTTTGGGTTTGTAGCTACAAAACCTCGTCAAGTTCCCCCTGATGAGATGAGAGGTGAAGATTTCGGGAAGGAGTGAGGGAGAGTGCTGAGGCAGGGCGATGATGGAATGTTAATCCCCAGTCAGAATGCTAAAAGAAAGCTGGGGGCTTTTCAGCTCCGTCACTTCCCCTCTCTCTTTCTACTCATCCCTCCGTTCTTTAGAGCCCAAGAACAAAAGACAACAAAAACCAGCTGGTCCTCTAAGCCAGCTGCATTCACAGCAGACGCCTGATTAACTTCTCTCTCTCTCTCTCTCACACACACACACACAATCATGCATACAAATCCAGCTCATTCACGTTCACAGATATCTAATCTAATAACTTACACCACAGTGGTGTTGATTCATTTTCTACAAGGGCTGCAAGACAAATCACAGGGTTACATTAGTTTTAATATCTTATCGTTTCTATAGTAACACCTCATTCACAGGGACTTGTTAAGCTGACACTCCAGATCATCTCAGCCTGACACAGATTAACAAAGTAAACTGTGTAAGTGTGAATATGGTACGTTTTCTGTGAGGAGATGTTTATTTAACATAGCTTGGATTTCTGGCGTCTCCGGTGTCAGTGCTTTGTAACAGTAAAAAGAAGGTGATCGGTATTCGACGAATAAAACCGTCGTAGAAAAATAATCGAATTCGTTGTGCTAACAGCAAACAGCCTCACCACCTCGTCCGTCAACGATTATTTTCTATAACAGCACGCCTAGTCGTGTTTTATATTTCTTACATATCTATTGAAAGATTGGACTCAAATGGACTTAACTTTATAACGTCTATACAATCTGTCTCTATTTTTTCCCCCTCCTTCTCATTGACCTGCTGTTGGTGCCTGACGTCCTAGTCGTATTAAAGTGGAGTCCGAGCCAGAGATACCAGACACCAGGAGAGACAGACACTAGTACTCATCTAGGTCTATCACACACACTTAAAGCCATTATACACACGCACGCCAGAGAGCTATATTTGTTCAGACGGACCTTCGACTTTCATCTACATGCTTCCATGTGACCACCACTATGCTCATACGTGAATGTTTGATCAGGTAATAATATACTAGTGAACTGTTAGTCTGGTTTA
The DNA here is from genome assembly GCF_001660625.3 of Ictalurus punctatus. Lineage (NCBI taxonomy): Eukaryota > Metazoa > Chordata > Actinopteri > Siluriformes > Ictaluridae > Ictalurus > Ictalurus punctatus. Next base: position 5,335,645 of record NC_030420.2, on the reverse strand, counting down.
TCAGTGTCAGCCTGATCGGTGTGCCACACAAAATGAGCAATATTTCAGAGGTTCCTTTTTAACGGAAGAGCTAGGGATGGGCAATATTTCTGATACTTGAATAAATACATTTTGCTAATCATTGGCAGTCGTTTCTGACTGACCACTCAGGTAGGACATGGACACGTTTTTATCCGGAATGTTGTAAAAACCATGTTTTTTATTTGATATCTCATCAAATATTTCAGTAACCTTTGGTCGTACTTTGCAGATGCTAGCGACAGGTTAATATTTGAGTAGGTCTAACGTAATATTTTAGAAACCAAACAGAGAGTAATTGACTGACCCTTCACAACGTACCGCCAAGTATGATTTCTGGTATCAGCCTCTAGACTGCTAATGTTCCCAACTGTATTTCCAATTGAAATGGCACTGCTAATCTAATGTCCGTGTTTATACTGTTATTTTATGACTTTTGGCAGACTAACATTTATCTTATTTATACATCTGAGCAGTTGAGGGTTAAGGGCCTTGCTCAAAGGCCCAACAGAAGCAGCTTGGTGGTGCTGGGATTTGAATTCATGACTTTCTGATCAGTGGCCCACTGAGCTACCATTGCCCTACCACTGAGCGACCACTGCCATACCACTGAGCTACCACTGCCCTACTACTGAGCTACCACTGCCCTACCATTGAGTTACCACTGCCATACCACTGAGCTACCACTGCCCAACCACTGAGCTACCACTGCCCAACTACTGAGCTACCACTGCCCAACTACTGAGCTACCACTGCCCTACCACTGAACTACCACTGCCCTACCACTGATCTGCCACTGCCCTACCACTGATCTGCCACTGCCCTACCACTGATCTACCACTGCCCAATCACTGAGCTACCACTGCCCAATCATTGAGTTACCACTGCCCAACCACTGAGCTACCACTGCCTTACCACTGAGCTACAACTGAGCCGCCACTGCCCAACCACTGAGCTACCACTGCCCTACCACTGCCCTACCACTGCCCAACCACTGAGCTACCACTGAACTACCACTGCCCATATATTATCAGTTATAGATATATAATCAGAGTATTTCAGTTTATTTACTTTAAGTAAAAGAGAAAAAACAAAGACCGATGAGAGAACGACTCTTTATAGCTACTATAAAATAAGCGATAGCAGGAACTAACTTCAAAGATGTTCCACAACATCGAATGTTACTTTAAAAGGATCAAAAGTATGAAGTGTCATTTTTTTTTTACCAAATAAAAAAAACTCAAATAGCTGTGTTATAAGAGGAATAAAACTCCAGGACATGCTGTTAGAAGAAAATAAGAGTAACAGTAACTCTGCTTCAGGACGTCCATATCAAACCTAGCATGTACTAATCACGAACTAATGAAGAGCTCACCTTAACTACGATGTGAGTCTTATGAATTCATGCTTGAAATACGACCACCTTAAGTACATTTTAGTACATGTTTGTTAGTTAATGTATTAATTAAGAAAGAATATGAATTAAATGTATTACCGTTTTCGTCAATGGACGCACAATTACTTTGTACACAAAGTCTTACATTTTACACATGCCTGAAGACAGTTAGCAAACCCACAGTCTTTATGGATGAGTGAATTATTTAATTGTCCAAGAAAGAAGGTTATTGACTAATTATCCATATCCTGAATTATTAATGTGTTGAGATGATGGGTGAGGGGAGAAGGAAAACGCGTGTGCATGTGTGTGCGTTTGTGTGATGGAGGTTTGGCCTTGAGGAACGCTGGGGATGAAGAGATGAATGCTTGGATAATCCGTGATCCTTGGATAAAAGGAGACCTTATATCTTTATACGTAATTGCCATATTGACCATGGACATTGGATAGGGCTGAAGAAAGAAAGGCCTACTCAGCTTTTCGAGGCTATCAAGAATCTCAGGCTATGGGGTGTCATGACATTGTAGGATGTCCTGTGAAATGATCAGCTGACAAAGAACAAATGATATACGAACATATCATATATGACTTCTTATGTTACTGCAGTGTGTAAAAAAACAAAACACCATATCATACACTAGACATTTTTGAGCATATGAGTGAGCATATAGCTGAGTAGCTGAAGGTTAAAGAGCTACTCCAGTGTCCTAATCATGATCCAGATCCACTGCATCTGTAGAGTATGTTCAATTAGCACAATCATAAACATTTTTTTTTTTTATGTTTGATGGTACTAAGAAAAGAACGAAAAACCTGTTTACTTGACAAATATTATGGAAGCATAACCACCAATTCCATCTGTTCCCTTAAGAAATGTTTATGTGAATGCCAAAGTACAAATATTAGCCTCTATCAAAAAACTCACAATGAACTCATTAGTAGTTCTTTTCTCAATCCAGAAAAATGTTTTTCCCTTAGGAATCACTCATATACACATGCCAGACACTTTAATAGGAATACCTGTACACTAACTCAGGGGTTCCCAAACTTTTCCAGGGCAAGGCCCCCCAAATGGCATTAACATTTGACCGAGGCCCCCCTTTTGCAAGATGTCTTTAAAACACATTAAAAATACACACTTCTGAATATATCCCCCTTTTTTAATTAATAATTACATCTTACATCTTTACATTACATTACATTAGGAATTGATTGTGTGTGTGTGTGTGTGTGTGTGTGTGTGGTTGTCTGAGAGTGGGAATTTATTTTTCACACCAAATTGTTGAGGCCCCCCCGGGTGCCCCCTGGTGGCCCCCAAGGGGGACGCGGCCCCCACTTTGAAAACCACTGCACTAACTTACCAAAACCAGGCAGTTAAAGATAGAAAAATGAAGACCAGGCAATGTTTTTCCACAGGTTTCGGCGAGCATGTGCCGACAGTAGCCTCAGATTCCTCTTCTTGGCTGATACGAGTGGAACTCCATGTAGTCTTCTGCTGTCCCTCTTAAGGTTTGTTGTGTTTATGAGATGCTATTCTGCTCCCCAAGGAGCACTTAAATATCTTTTATAGGTGTGTTTTATGTAAACGAAATTTCCAGTCACTACCGCAACACAACTCAGTTACTACTTCCCATTTCCCCCATTAATAATTTGTGCATAAATGTGAAACCTTGAACATCCATCTATCCATCCATACCGTTCATCCTACACAGGGGAGCCAATCGCGCAGGGCACAATCGCGCACACATTCACACACTACGGACAATTTCGAAATGCCATTCAGCCTACAACACGTGTCTTGGACTGTGGGAGGAAACAAAGGTACCCAGAGGAAACCCCCGAAGCACGGAGAGAACGTGCAAACCCTAGGTGCGAGACAAACGTGCTAACCACTAAGCCTCCGTGTGCCCCAAACTCTGAACTTTCACACACATTTCCCACGTTCACATTCATGTCCAGGGCTTGCTCTGATGGCCATGTTTTGAAATCGCCCGCTAATCACTAGCAGACCTTTTTGTGGTCAGTGTGATGAACAGATGCTACACGCTTATATCGCAAATACCCTCCAGGCGCTTTTTTTCCCTTTACACATAAGCCCTAGAGTTCGCCATTTAATCTGTATTTACTGCTGTTAAACATTACCACTGACCACAAGCTCCTGGCTGCCCACAGCTTCACACTAAAGTCTCTTGGCTGAGTTGGCTGAGTTAAAAACCGGGATGTGTTGGCGTCAAGAGCAGTAGCCCAGATCCCCCCTCTTTAAATTTTCATGAGAGACTTTTTTTTTTTTTTTTGTAAAGGAACAAAGCTTTTTATGTTTTCCCCTCTGGTTCCTTTCAGCTCTTCCGTCCCCGCTTGCAAACACACTGACCTTGTTCACCTTCCCTCTCTTTGACACATGCTAATCACAACCCAAAACGCCTCGGATTTATTATTAATGGATGGTTGTCATTAATATGTTGTATATGGTGCAATTTCATTACTATATTTTGCAGCTAAGATAGAAGTAGGATTTGTTCTTCTTTATCTCGAACACACACACACACACACACACACACACACACACACACACACACACACACACACACACAAAGAAAGAAACACACATAAACACTTACTGCCCCACAGAGAATTCGGCTCTACATTCAGGGAAAACAAGCAGGATTGGACTGAGGGATATTGGCTGTGGTTTTTTTTTTTTTTTTTTTTTTTTTTTTTTTTAAAGCATTTAGTCCTCTGGCAATTACTTAGGGCTTAATGTACAGTGTCAAAACAACCTCATTGATCTGCTGATTGATCAGTACACTCACTCTTTTTTTCTTCTTCTTCTTCTTCATCTGGATGAGTTTGTTGCCTAATTATAAGTCCTTGTATCTTGCACGCAACGAGCAGACCTACACTGTTCTCGGATGATCATTTCTAATAAATGATTTATTCCAGTTATAAACTCTGCATGAATTATTATGATTCGTACAGCAGGCAGCGCTGTTGAATTCGTGATTCTGATTGGTCAGGAGGTGTCGATTCAGTTTCTATAACATCAGTTCTGCCAATTGTGCCAGCTGTAATACAATTCACAGGGTTATATTAATGCACTCGTTCGAACACGTTATCGTTTCGCATCGTAACAAGACCGCAACCATTTTTAAATCTGTGTAAACTTGTTGATACGGCGAAGTATTTTTTGGAAGGAGTCTCCAGTGTAAGTGCTTCGTAACGGCCACAGGAAAGTCTTCAGGACAGACGACTTTCTGTCTTCTCTGTAACGTGACAAGCTTTGTGGCGTCTTAGCGAGAGCAAAAAGAAAGGTTGGTGAGGGAATGACTGGTTATAGCTGCTATGACATAATTGATGAGCTGTACCAGCTTGTTTTGCAGACGTTCCAGAACATTAACAGATAAAACTTGACGTGTTCTTTAATAAATAAATTTTTAAAAATGAATGTAAATTTGCACAGCAAATGTCACCTGTATCACATACAGTGCTCTTGTGTTCTGAATGTCCTGTTCTGTCTTTTCAAAATGCAGGAAATCATATTGTCAACAATCATTTCATATTGTTCTGTGCCTAGAAGTGATCTGCGTCTCTTTATGAACAGGTCGTGAACAGCGCAGCATTCCAAACAACCGTCTGACTGGTCCGGAAGGAAACGAAGACAAAAGTCAGTATGCTTTATATTTAAAATGGTCGGTTAAGTTCTTTATTCCTCTTAATACTTTGTGTCAGCTAGCAATCTGGATGCTAGCCAGCAGACAAAGCTGCTATGAGTTTGCAGCTATGTTAAACATTAGCACACCATATAACAGCAGGTTTTCATCTGTGATACTCTGGAAAGCAAAGAGATCAACTTGTTCATGATTTACTGCAGAATCAGTGTGAGTTCTGAAGGATACACAGTGTTAGCATTGGCTAGAATACATCAGAATTAGACATTTCCAACGGTAAAATGTATTTCAGTATGTTTTTGTAATATATTTAGTTTTAGGCTAGTTTTAGACCTTGTACTAGTAGAAATTTTTGTTGTTTTTTTTTGGGGGGGGGGGGGTGTCTTACAAAAATAACTTTTCTATGAATAATTTATAAATTAGTATATATTACAATCCCGACTATATTTTTCATATGAATGGGTGTGTGAATGTGATTGTGCTCTGCGATGGATTGGCACCCTGTCCATGGTGTCCCCCGCCTTGTGCCCCATGCTCCCTGGGATAGGCTCCAGGTTCCCCGCGGCCCAGTAAGGATAAGCGGTATAGAAAATGGATGGATGGATGGATGGATGGACACTATTTTTCTATATTTTTCTTTTGCTCATCTGTTAATTCCAGTCACATTTCTATGTATTTTAACTATACATACAACATGCGATCAAATCCATACCAGTGTATATGGGCCTCACAAGCAATCATCTTTGCGCAGGTGCAATTTACCCATTACATCCCACTCACTCTTCATGAGCTAAAGCTACTCGAATACAAAATTTTTTAATTTTTTACAAATTCAAAGATATTTCATTACCTTTTCCTTATTACTAATTTCATATTAGTGTGTTTTTATAGTAGTGAGTTTTGCAAACAGGTTAAAAAAAAAAAATCTTGACTTCTGATTTAAATTTAAATCAGATGCTTTTTTTTTTTTTTTTTTTTTTTTTTTTTTGGCCTGTAAACTCATTAACAAGCCTAAAATGCAACAGCAAATCAGAAACCGCAACAACGTGATTTGAAAAAGAATCACATTTTTAAAAATCTGTTATCTGGTTAGCCTAGTCATAACAATTTAATGTGAAGTACAGCACACTTTAGTAAGTACATATGTACAGTACAGCACAGCACAGTGCAGAATTTATTTCCTTCAGAATAACCCAGGTTCTGTGGGTTTCCCAAGATTGTATGCTCATATTAGTGCCTTTTAAATTGATCTAAAATAACATCATATGAATGCCATTGATAATTTATTTATTTATTTATTTTTAAAGCATGAATAAAAGCATTAGTAGATTACTTTAGGCTCATATTTCTTCTTACTGCAAACATCCTGCCTGTTTTCGGCAATCTCTCAGACTAATGCATGCTGTAGCCAATCAGCAATGAGTGATGAGTGTGATGTTCATCCATCACCTCATCTGTTTTCAGTTCATTCGGTTGGGTTTCAGAATTTGTTCTGTTGTGTTTTCGGTTCTGTTGTTGCGTTGTATATTTTGTTGTTGTGGCATCTGTTTATTTTTGCTTTTTCTGATTTCCTGTTTGGGAGGGTCACGGGGGCTTAGTGGTTAGCACGCTTGTCCCACACCTCTGCGGTTGGGCGTTCGAATCCCACCTCTGCACAGAGTTCACATGTTCTCCTCGTGCCTTGGGGGTTTCCTCCGGTTTCCTCCCCCAGCCCAAAGACATGTGTCGTAGGTAAATTGTCCGTAGTGTGCGATTGTGCCCTGCGATGGACTGGCACCCCATCCAGGGTTTCCCCACCTTGTGCCCCATGCTCCCAGGGACAGGCTCCAGGTTCCCCTGCGACCCTGTGTAGGATAAGCGGTATGGAAAATGGATGGATGGTTTCCTTTTGGGTGTTTGTTAATGTGTTGTACACTTATACCACCATACGTTTTACTTTGAAATATTTTAGTACATTTAAGCAGGGACAATTTTTAACATTCCCTCAGTTATCATTTTGACTGGCTACTTAAACATTTGAGTAATATTTGAACATAATACCCACACTTACATTTGTATCCATTTTCTTTACATTTTGCACCCCTTTTTATATATCAAACGCATTTCAATGTATTTTAACTGATACTCAGTCACACCGACAGTCATGTTAGTTGTATATCTAAACGACTGAACAGTTGGTTAGTCGCTTCAATCCATTGCTTTCGGTCACCAGTCAATAATACATAAAGATCAAAGCTGTCAGTCAAGCTGTTGTGTGATTTTCAGTCAGTAAACTCCAGCCATGTCATTTAGGCTTTCAGTACAGACATGTATTGACTGAAATGATTTACCGTAACTGAACACACACACACACACACACACACAAATTTGATAAGGCATGACACTTTTATTAAATACAATGTATCATGACTGCCTCAACGTCACTGAGCGTATTTGATCATACGGATATATGTATTGTAACAGTAATGTCAATGTTGATGAGGTTTTTGCTCTCGAGCATGTGCATGTCAGAGTTTAGTCCTGTAGAGCCTCAGCTTTTTACCCTAAAATTTAACACATCGGATTCACTCATCTGATAATTAGAAGAGGGAAAATGTAAGCTGTGGCCCAACGGGAATGGAGTCTGACAGCACCAGCTGATACTATAAACAGACCTGCTAAAATACGAGACGGGTTTTTTTTTTTTTTTGCTCCTTTTTTATTTAACAGGATATGTGTGATTGTGTCTAAAACAAGCCACACACACACACACACACACACACACACACACACACACACACACACACACACACGTAGTATGCATTTTTCCTGAAACATCCTCAGCCATTTGTTGATCTCAAACATGGCTGCCATTTCCCCTCACAGCAATTAAGGGCTTACTCTCGTTCATCCAGGTTGTGTTGTAGCTTATAGACACTTAAAGATTATAGCACACAGGCTGGAAAGTTCTGTCCAGTCACAACTCATGGTCGGTTGATATGTACTCACAGTTTTCTGTTCCACTATACATTAGAAATGTTGAGATTAGCACAGACTAGCTTCATTCATTCTTTAGCACAGCATTACCGTTATTCTTTTACAATACATAAACTTCCTCAGTCATTTAGTCGCCTGTCATAAGCCCTATTAGAACATGCCTGCCAGGAAAAACAGACCAAAAAATACGAATATAGCTAAACTGAATGAAATCGCCTAGCTAAATAATTAGCAGAGAACATGCTAACACAAACCGATTCGCTGTCGTCCACTGTTAGCGACCTCAACAGTTTTCGGTAGCTTCTCACACTGCTCTACATTCACTCTGATGTCATGAGACATGAAAATAATGGACCAGCATAAAGATATTAAAATAAACATTAGACAACTTAGCATGTTTGGTCAAAATTGTGCACTTGTGTACAGTCATTCTGTGTGAATGAAACCAGGCAAAATAAATTAGCAAAAATAATAGCTTACAAAAATAAACAAGTGCCTCACATTAAATACATTTTACAACTTAAAAAGATTCAAAAGGTATACACAATTCAGGATTCGGTGACTTACAACACATCCATGTGTGTATGTTTATACAGTATATATATATATGTGTGTGTGTGTGTATGTGTGTGTGTGTGTGAGTGTGTATGTATATATATTACAGCAGGTGTACAGGTGTGCAAATGTATACACTCTTTGCCCTCGCTCAATGTTATTCCTAACTTCCTAACATACCATGAATTTCCTAATAGCTAAGCAGAGATGGATGATATCACAAAAAATATATATATTGGGGTTCATGTGGCTGACGAATTTGTGATTGTTGTTATTAAAAAGTGCATTGGTAAATACAAATCTGGGGCTTGTGTAAGGATACAATAAATATACTCGTTATTCGGTCTGGAGTTTTGGGGCAAAAAATGTTGTCCTTTTTCCTCCCCCCTCCTTTCCTTTCATGCCATCTTCATTCTGTTCTGTAGGAGTCTATGGGGAATAGGTGCTAATAGCAGACATTAGTACTGTAATGAAATATATATTACACCATAACAGCTGCGTGCTCCCAGCTTGAGTACTACATCACTGCTTCAACTCTGTGATAAGTCAAGTGGTGGTGGTGGTGGGGGGGGGGGGGGGGGGGGGTCGTAATTTAGCCTACCCCATCATAATCAGCCACTCTGGGTAATTGGGCTCTTGTCCTAAATGCACACTAACTGTATTGAAGCATGGGCATGGCCTCGTCTCAAATGACTGTAAGCCCCCACTGTAGTGCACTACGAGGACAACCTTGAAGGCTTGCAGTGCTCTAAAGACTACGATCCTGAATGTTTTTCTGTAAAAATATGTAAAAAAAACAAACAAACAAACAAACAAACAAACAAACAAACAAATAACATACTGCGTTTCGTTATCTATATCTTCATGCTACTGTCAAACATCTTGCTTTATTTTATTATAACTGCATTTATTACATATGCACATGTTCAGGAAGGTTGAAGATCCTTCCCCATCTGACACAGTCACGGTAAATTTCCACATTTCATTAAGTAGGCAGAACGTCAAGGGCCCTTCCTGAAGTCCTGGAAATGATGCATTTCTGGAGATGTTGATCTTTACAGTAACATTTCTAGTTGGCTGTACAGTAAGTGTTTGCCAAGTAGAGGAGTGGTCCGATGGCGTGGAAGGTCTTTGGCGTCATGTTTCATCCTTCTTTAATAATACTGATAAATGAGGCTCCTGCTGCCTGCCACACTACACATTTAGGATAGGAGGAGCAGGATGGACGGAATGGTGGGGGGGTTGGGCTGGGGGTAGGGGGTCAGAGAGAGAGGAGAAGAAGGGAAAAAGGACAGTTGAGTGCAGTTTGGGGATACACGCACACACGCACACACACGCTCTCTCTCAGCCCAGGATGTCCAGGTAGACCGGTGAGGCCTTGGCCAGGTTGAGCAGCAGGTTGTGGATCTCTCTGATGTTGAGGCGAGAATGTGGTTCTCGCTGCCAGCAGCCCAGCATCAGGTCATACACCTCTTTCAGACAGGTGCGCGGCCGCTGCAACACACGGCCCTGAGTGATGCACTCAATCACCTGTGAATGGACAAATGGACAAAGGTCAGAAAGGTTCCTGTTAAGTCCTAAAGGTCTCTTCATCAGCTGTAGCTTGCATTTGTATTGAGTTTTCCATCACACTAAATGCTTTTGTGGTGTATTTCCAAGTCATTCAATACAGGTGGTTCAGAAGGAAAAGACAACCACAGGAACAGAAAACTAAGTCAAGAATACGAAAATAGGATATTAGGATATAGGATATAGGATATAGGAGTAATAGGAAAATACTGAACGACAGGGGGATGTGATGTAGCGAAGCGGATCATTTTTTAAGTAAACAGACATATTTGAAGTGTTTTATTACTGTTATACCACAGCAATTTGCCAACTACTGCTATATATATATATATGTGTGTGTATATATATATATATATATATATATATATATATATATATATATATATATAGAGAGAGAGAGAGAGAGAGAGAGAGAGAGAGAGAGAGAGAGAGGGAGAGAGAGAGATAGAGAGAGAGAGAGAGAGACAGAAAGAGAGAGAGGGGGAATTTAAAAAAAAGGTTTAGAATTGCTGTAACATCAAAAGAGATGAGCTAGGCCACAAAAAACAGGTGTTAGGCTTTATGACCTTTTGGGTCGAAATAGAAGAGAATAGATTAGAACGGAAATTATTTTTGTTTTTAAACACTTCTGTCACATGTACGCCGGAATCGGCATCCAACTACAGTACCCATAACACCACACGGACTACAAACATGACCGCCAAGGACTCCAATTCCCAAAACACACCTTTAATACTGATCACGCGCACCTTGACTCAATTTCACCCACAGCTTATAAGGACTCACAGTCATTCAGTCATTGCGAAGTATACACTCTATATGTGTTTAGTACCAGTCATTACCAAGCCTTATATTTAGTCTTTGTCCCTACTGGTTTTGATCTTGTTTCTGGTTTCCTTGTCTTTGCTCTCTGCCCAGCCCAGTTTATGCCTGACCTTAGCCTGTTCACTGACCTTGTTTTGGTCTCACGTTTTGGATTTGCCTGTAAGATTTGCTTAATAAAGCTTTTGTTTTCCTGCATCTGCGTCCGTATCTGCCTTCTGGCAGCTTCTAACACGGAACTCAGACGACGTATTTTACGTCCAATCAGGAACGCAGACAAGAACAGCGCTTCTGTATAAAATATGTGTGTGTGAGTGTGTTTACCTCGTTGTTGGACAGCTGGTACCAGGGCTGTTTCCCGTAGGTGAATATTTCCCAGAGCACCACTCCCAGGCTCCAGACGTCACTCTCGGTGGTGAACTTTCTGTACATGATGCTTTCCGGGGGCATCCAGCGGATCGGCAGCATGGTGTGACCGCCCACCTGTAATTATCGCAATTAAAAAAGGTCAGAGTTATCAAAAATGCAGAGTAATAATGAACTAAAAGCAAAATCGTCATCCTACATACATAGGTAGAAAAGACAGATCTGTACTTCAGGAGTCATCTGCAAACGCAACAGTGAGTGTCAAAAGCTGCAATGGCTAAAATCTAATATTGATAGCTCGACAATGATGGCATAATTAGACCTATACGGTACAAATTATCACGCACACACACATACACACACACACACACACACACACACACACACACACTTAAAGTCAGATGGGCAGCTACATTCATTTTTTTTTTTCAGTGTGTCAAGTCTGTAATGTTCATGTCACTGACAGGCTGCTTGAATCTACAATCTGGGCTAGAAAGAAATCATATGAATCTTTTTTTTTTTTTTTTTAACCATATCCTCTTATACAATCCTTCCTCAAACTAATCAGACACTGAAGATACAATTCTGTTTGTGTGTTGTTTTTTTTAAAGCTGCTGCTGAAGTAATGGTAACTTTCAGCATGTTGCAAACTCCAGGGAAATCAAACTGACCTACAATGCAACCCCAAAGCCCATCTCTTCATTTACTGGCTTTATCATAATGCGTTGGCTTTAAAATATTAATTATGTATTTGCAGGGCAGTATGTGGATTAGCCTCATATTAATTGTTTTAACATACTGGACTCATCAAATATTAAGGGCCAAAGCTTTTAAGCTTTCTCACCAAAGCCCTCAGAGGCTGAAGGCTTTACTGAGTGGGAGAGACTCCAAAAAAGCAGTCTACTAGTTACTAGAGCATTGCTATGAGAAAACACACACACACACACACACACACACACACACACACACACACACACACACACACACACACACAATACCACGGACAGTATGGCTTAATAATATCAGGTAAACTTCAATTTGTGTTATATAAACAAATTTTGCAGCAGCTTTTAACTGATTAAGATGAACTCTTTACAGTTCAGTGACATTTTTGCCATTTTATCCAAACTCACATGAGACAGAACACAATCCAAGCCATAGCTGAAGGTTAAAGGTTAATTCCTGACCCCCTCTAGAGGATAATGGCCTAATATTAGTTTACAATTTTTACTAAAATCGTCTAGTTTGGTGTGGCACACAATCTGGACCTGATGTGCAAATGAGAGATAATGAGCGAAAGCCGGGGAGAAAGAGAAATCACAAACATGGCAGCGAGCACATAGCCGTCTTTTATACGGACAATACATTATAGTTGTCCTCCTTTTCATGTTTAAATCTTTAAAATAACAACCTTATTTAAAAGTCATCTCTGAAAGCATGTCATGTTTTCTGCATCAAATTCTGATGATTCAAAACAGAACAAATTTTTCAAATCGGTTATGTAAGGGGGAAAAACCCCCCACTTGTGGCTATCTGGTACCAACAACCATACCACGGTCAAACTCTCTTTTGTGGTATGTGATCACTTTTTCCCCATTGTGCTGTTTGATGTGAACATGAACCGACACTCGACCTGTAAAAAACCATCCTATCTGGATGATTTTAATGATTCGATAATTGCATGAGCAGGTATACATGCGTTCCTATTAAAGTGGCCAGTGTATGTATCTTATATATATATATATATATATATATATATATATATATATATATATATATATATATATATATATATATATATATCAATCAAATAATATCATTAATTCATATATAGGCTTATAATTATTGCCAATTTGCTCTAATATAAGAGGAATAAAACACTTCAGGGTGTGCTGAAGTAGTCTGAGGAGAATTCCAAAGCGGCTCTAGCTGACAGGAAGTCCTCCGTCTTGAATCAGTCCTCCGTGCTGTTTGATGTGAACATGAACCGACACTCGACCTGTATCTGGATGATTTTAATGATTTGATAATTGCATGAGCAGGTATACATGCGTTCCTAATAAAGTGGCCAGTGTATGTATCTTATATATATATATATATATATATATATATATATATATATATATATATATATATATATATATCAAATAATAATATCATTCATTCATATATAGGCTTATAATTATTGCCAATTTGCTCTGATATAAGAGGAATAAAACACTTCAGGGTGTGCTGAAGTAGTCTGAGGAGAATTCCAAAGTGGCTTTAGCTGACAGGAAGTCCTCCGTCTTGAATCCGCTTCCTGTGTTGGAAAACTTCCATAAATATTATCTCTCCTTTCAGAAATCTTGAATGAAAATCAACAGTTGTATGTCTTTCTTTGTTAAATAACAATACATTTTAAAATCTGTTTATCATTGTCCCTGTGAATTAGCTGTTACTAGGTGTATAACGTATTAGAGTGAGCATTAATATATACCTGTGACCCGGCCTCTTGCTTTCTATACAGTATCAGTTTGCCTCGCACTTCTGGGGTTCGGGGTTCGAATCCCACCTCTGCCCTGTGTGTGAGTGCTTCAGGGGTTTCCTCTGGGTACTCCGATTTCCTCCCTCAGTCCTAAGACATGCTTTGTAGGCATTTCTAAATTGTCCGTAATGTCTTATGTGAATGGGTGTGTGATTGTGCCCTGCACCCCATGCAGGGTGTCCCCCGCCTTGTGCCCCGAGTTCCCTGGGATACGTCCAGGCTCTCCTACGACCCTGTGTAGGATAAGGGGTATGGACAATGGATGGATGGATGGAAATGTTGTAATGTAGGTCAAACATAAGGGAAGGAAATAAACCTCCAGCGACCCTTCCCGTCAACTGCAGAGAATGTTAAATGCTGAGCCAACGCTGATATTTAGCCCTATAAGGTATAGCTGGTTTGATACCATCCACTTTGCAAGGTTTAAAAAGTCTGAATGCGGGATCTGCTGCATTATAATCGTAATTCTCTTTGATCCGAGGTTGATAGGGCTTCATATGGTCAGGAGTGGTGTTTTATAAAGCTTCATAAACGCCGTCACAGTAATTATGCAATGGGAATCTAATGAGGCTCCATCAAAATGCCACCTAAGGCCAGATTTGTGTGTTACACAACCGGCTTACACAGCAAGACGTCGTCTCTCAGCCGCTGGCTTTTCAGAGCAGCTGTTTCTATGGAAACTGATGTTCTATAGGGCTAATCAATCATGCGCCTGAGGCAGACGCAGACACACACACACACACACACACAAAACCAGCATTACAATCACAAAAGGGCCCAAGTTCTGAGTTGGTGCATGATCACATGATCAGGCCTCAGAGAACTCAGTGTCTTCTGCTGCTTTAAAACATACTCATTAATAAATCAAGCGTCCGGCTGAACCATTTGCGTCGTGGCATAAAACAGAGCACACAGACACGAGTGTATAAAGTGCATAATTGCTCACGACGGGTTTGCGCTTCTTTGATCGTCCCTCATTCCTCCTGTCTCTTTCTCCATCTCCTCACCTCCCCCTTCACTCTCTCGCTTCCCTTTCCAGTGCCTCTACGTCCGTACATACATATGTCCCTCTCTTTGTCTCTGTCCCCTGTGCTTGGGGAGGTGAATACTAATCAGAGTTCTTTAATGACTTTTTCAGTTTTAGTGTCTGGCACTCATGTCCCTTTCCTTCCCCATCGCCATGGAAACCACCCCTTTCCTGTTCATATACCCCCACCCAACTCCATGTCACCCCTCCGTCCTTTTTAATCTGAGAAAGACTTACTGGCAGTGAATATGGAGCCACACACACACACACACACACACACACACACACACACACACACACACACACACAATGGACATTGCAGAGGAGACTAGGTACAATCGGGTAGAGCTGGGCGATATATCGATATAATATCGATATCATGATAAATGATTATGCAATACACTTTTCCGAGATATTGCTGGTATGGTGACGTATCGTTTACATTTTTCATAATTACAAATTAAATGGTACTGAATGGATGCCGTTGATTTGGCGTAATTTCAAAAAGAAATCTTTGTCTTTGTAGACATTAAAGAAAATTATCGGAGGTAGACGGAGGAAATACTGACTTATACTTATATTCAGCGCATCTTCTCCTTATATTCCAGTGCTTACTCTTTGTGTAAAGCCTAAACCTCTGTAGCTGCAGAGACCTTCTTTTGTCGTAACCTTTCCTCTGATATACAAAACTTTTTTTCACAGAGATTTAAATGCATCTTTAACCAAATATATACTAATAAGGCTAATAAGTCATTAACACAAGCAGGAACAAGGCTGCCATTGTCTGTCTAGCGTGACATTATCCATGACAACTCTCATTCCAGCTGAGCAAACAACAGCATTTTAATACACAATGTTAGTATCAATATCTTGAGAAATATGACTAGCTATTAAAGTATGTGGCTAACTAGTAATTAAAGCAATTAGGGGATTGGCTAGTATACTCTATGCATGGTGCTACAGTAACTAGTACTGATTAGCTCTCATTCCAGATTTGCAGCGATAGAATTCTGAATTATTTCACAGTTGTAGTTGAAATATCACAACCAAAAACCAAGAAAATATGAGCAAAGAAGTGATGTAGCTAGTGTGGTTAATGACTAATTCATACAAGCAGGGAAACATTGGCATACTTTGTCTAGCATGATGCAAACCTTGTTAACTCTCCTTACAGTCTAGCGAAAATATAGGGGGATGTAACTAATTACACTATTTTAGATACAACTTCCTGAGACATATGAGCAAAGAACTGGCACATGCTATTAAATGATGTAGCTAATGAATAATTAAAACAAGCGGGGAATTGATTAGCATACTCTATTTCCATTAGCACGGTTAGCAAGTATTTCACTGTTGTAGTTGAAGTCAAGAAAATATTATCAAAAAACTGATGTAGCTAGCTTGTGTGTTTACAAAAAAAAGCAATGAAACGGTTAGCGTACGCAGTCCAAATTGTTTGGATTAGCATGATCTAATTTGCAATGCTAACAGGTCCTGATTAGCTCTCGTTCATAATTAGGAACATCAGCATTTTTGGCTGAATACAATAGCCCAAAACCACAAGCAGTAGGTGTTAATTAGACATTGTCTGCAATGCATTTAGGGATAATGAAGTCTTGATGAAAGATGAATTTGGTGGACAAACACAAAAATTCGGAGATAGGAAATGACACGAGGAGAAGAAGAAACCTCCAGAGGTGACTAACGATTACTGAATGCTTAAATTTCGTTAATATCTGTCATTTTTATCCATTTTTACTATAGAATCGTGCTTGTGGTGTTTATTCTCCGTTGTAATAATCACCATTTTTGTTTATTGGTGTGTATAAATAGATACAGACAAGCTAACTCACCTACTTGCTAATTAACCACCATCTTGATTAGCAAGTGGCATTTTGGTTTTGAAAGGGTATAAATATTTTGTGAGGGGGGGAGTCAGTCCAGGACTTACAGAAGGCTGAGATCCCTGCTGAAACAAAACAACAGAAACCATTACAGAAATTCTAATGTGTTCCACAACAAATATCATTAAAACCATGAACAAATGCAGTGTGTTTTGGGCCATGTTCTAGTAGGATTTAAATGTTTGTATCGGTTTTCACTAGGCATAAACATGCCACCAATAGAACACATTACCAATAGAGACCCACAATGACCATTATAGTTTCCATTAAAACCAATACAATTCCCATTATAACCATTAAAACCATTAGAATGGTTTCTATTGTTTTTTTTTGGCAGGGATACGGCACTATTCATCAGCTATTAGCTGCCGCTAAATGACACACTCGCTTACGGTCTTACCAATTAACCAACTATCAACTAGTGACCAATTTTACATTGTACAGTCCTACCTTTACATTGCTCATAGTGGTGTTGATTGTTGTGCAAAGGCCAATTTCTTGTTTTTATATTTTGGGTGTAACGTCGGGTGATGTATAATGTCCACACAGTGATCTTGGTTGTTTTAAAGGCTTGTTGCTTTCGTTAGTCAGTGTCCTAAAGGCCTTGCACTAAAATGCACAGTGTACTGAAAATCACTCACCCGGTAATAATCCGTGCTGTACACGTCGCGGGACATGCCGAAGTCTCCGATCTTCACCAGCAGGTTCTCACCAACAAGGCAGTTACGTGTGGCCAAGTCTCTGTGCACAAAGTGCTGCGAGGCCAGATACACCATCCCTGCTGCGATCTGCTGAGCAATGTGCAGCATCTGAGACTGTGTGAGCTCGGCCTGCTGCTGCTGCACCTGACCATCTGCCATTAACACAGCGTCAGGACCGTGAGCCCTGCAGAGAGAGAGAGGGAGAGAGAGAGAGAGAGGGAGAGAGCGAGCGAGACAGAGTGAGATGTCAGGGAAGATTTGTTCTGGATTGACAATTAGATGTAATTTGACTTTGGATGGGTGATACGACAAAAAAAATCGTCGCCCCTTTTTTTTTAAAAACATTTTTTACAATACTCATAAGGATACAGGTACTATTCTGTGCCCTGCGTTTCTTTAAAAACCGTGTCAGAATTTTCATAGGACATCTAGGTGTTCAACAATGAACTAGGACGCAACAATAAAGTCACACGGTATGTTTTTACTTTCATGCAGGCGTAGCACAATGCATTTACAGGGTTCATTCATTCATCCTTAGTAGCTGCCTGGTCAGGGTCATTGTGGTTTAAATTGGGATAAGCTCATTAGAAAGGCAAGAACAAATAAAAATGAGTGGGATTAAAAACAACAACAACTTTAAAATAACAGTCCCGTGCACATCTTTAGTTGAGCCCAATTATGAACTTGAATGATGTAGCTGAGGCTGAGGAGCTGTTAGAGTCAGAAGTTACAGACCATGATGACAGTTCAGACCACATAAACTTGGGGTTTAAATCCAAATCCAAATATAGATATAACTATTTGGAGCACTAAACAGATTCAGATAGTGGCATTGCCTTATACTCCTAAACATCTTACTAATATTCAGCTCAAAGTGTGCTTTTTCGGCATAGCTGCTTAGTAACAATGTTGTTAAAGCAAAAGCATCTAAAAATATACATATGAACAAAAACGAGAAATAACTGAAAATTAATTAAATAAAATAGCTGTATGTCTCATTTACTGTATATAAAGGGCATGTGTAATTATGTAGATTATAATAGATTGCACTATAATTCAAATGAAATGATGTTATTTGCTTTTTCTAATATTATGAATAGCGAATATAAATGTAACCGCCGGGTGTGTATTTCCTTCACGTTCATCTAAGATGTAGTTTATGCTCAGTTTTGAGAGAATGGAAATTGTAGATAATTCCTGCAAATTTACTGTGTGTACCATAACATTAATATCGTGTACGATTTTGGTACAGGAAAGACACAGAACAAGAGTGACACTGAAGGACTTCGAAAAATAAATGTACCAAGGAACATGTGGAGTGTCAAGTGAGTGTTAAAGTCAACCTCCTAGTTTCAAAAAGAAATCCTTATGGGAAATTCATCTGAGACGTGCAGAAGTCGCTGGCGGAGCTGAAAAACTCACTGGACAGTCGGAAAGTAAAGATAATATGTCGGGAAAGTGTTATTGCATCATAAAATATAAAAGCCAATCATGTTGCAATATGCAAATGCAGGCCATGCAGGTTTACCAGGAAAATGGGAGGAAGCGTATCCATGTATAGGGTAAGACGTTTCCGATTTGCATATTCATAGAATCTTGATTTCTTAATGAGGGTAAAAGTGTAGATCTTTTGTGAAATGTTATAAACGAAAGTCAGAATGGTATACTGGGCTAACAATATACATCTGGAGGTGGTTATAGCATGACTGGTTGGTGTGTTCAGGCATCTCATGATTGGTCTAAATCCAACAGATTGGTATTATGATATTATGCAATATTTCAGTGATATAAAACTACTGATGACAATGAGGACATCCATGAGAAATGTATAGTGATGTGATTGATTGAGTATGGCCTGAGGGAAACAGTGCTTATCTATACAGCATTTGCACTGCAGTGACAGTGGAGTCTTTCAGTACAAACACACAGACATTCAGACATTTCTCATGTCTCCTATGGATTTGTAAGAGATCTCAAAATGGCGACGCTCCTATCAATGAACAGGTCAATGAAGATACAAGGGCAAAGAGACAGGATGTGAATAAGCACTATCGGAATCAGGTCTCACGTGTACACGCAGATAAGCACGCATGCTGCCACATGGATAATCGAAAGATTTGCACTTCCTAAACCTGAATACTGTAGATTTATACCTTAGAACTGCTTTCTGTAATAATAAACACCGTCATGTGATCATCTCAGGACTTAATATATAATATATATATATAATCATCCTTTCAACACACCTCCTACTGTCTAATTCTTCTACACCTGTGTACTGTAATGATTTATAATCTCATCATCTGGTGTCCCTGAGAAGAGGATCAGTTCCCTCTGAGTCTGGTTCCTCCCTAGTTTTCGTCATAACATCATCTCAGGGAGTTTGTCGTTGACGCTGTGGCGTCTGGCTTGCACAACAGGGATAATCTAATATAAATCTACATCGAGCTGCGGCACAAAGAGCAATGCAAATCCAACCGATTGAACTTGAACGGAACATACCTGAGGAACTTGTTGAGGTCTCCGTGCTTCATGTACTCGAACACCATGATGAGGGGGTCGCTCTCCACGCACACGCCGTAGAAGGTGACGATGTGCTCGTGCTGCAGGTTGGTCAACAACTCGGCTTCACGATGGAAGTCTTTGCGTGCGTTCTCGCTGGCTTCCTTCAGGGTCTGGGTACAACACGATATGCAAACGCACGAGACAAACCATCCAATCGTACATTAGCATTTCAACATAAAGTGCTTGCTGTTAAGAGTTTCGGTACGATAAAGTCACCCTGTTATAGAGTACTATAGAATATGCATGTATTGCATTGCATTAAGCAATTAATATTACAATAATTCCTACAGTGTTCAGTTAGCATATATTCTTTAATACTCTTCAATACTTCACTGTAAAACCGGATAGTTCATTTAACTCAAAACATTTGAGGAAACTAATTACCTTACTTAAATTTAACAAAAATTTAACTCAAATTTTTTTAATTTAAAATTAATTTTTGTTATACTTGTGTATTTGGCTTAAAGAAATTGATTCATCAACTTAAAATTGTTGAGGTAATTAATTTCCTCAAATTAAACACTATCCGGTTTTGCAGTGAACTAATTCGGTTTTGTGTTCTTGTGTTCATTTTATTTTTCTTTTATTCCACTCTTGCTCATTGCAGTAGCTGTTCCTTCTGCAGGAGAGGTTTAACTACTTAAAAAAGAATTTTTTAAAAAAGTATAAAAACGTGTTTGAAAATGAGTTCAAAATTTTACACCGTCACAGACCAAACAATTACTACACTGTAAAACCGGATAGTTCATTTAACTCAAAACAAAACTCAAAGCCAAATACACTTAAATAGAGTTAATTGAGTTAAATTTGTTATATTTAAGTGTATTTGGCGTAAAGAAATTGATTCGTCAACTTAAAAATTTTGAGGTAATTAGTTTCCTCAGATTGTTTGGAGTTAAATGAACTATCCGGTTTTACAGTGCAGCGGTAGTGCTACATTACGCATTCATGAGTAAGTACAGGATTTCACAGAGGTTTTTTTTTTATTATTGTTGATTGTTTGTGCTTTATTTTTGCTTTATTATTTTTTTTTTTAATCATTTTGAAATGAGTATCCCGATGGTACCCGGATGATCTACTATTTCCGGTAAATTTTCAAAGTGTGGATCCGTGGACACTTTTCCAGCTAATATTGCCCACACCTCCATACTTTAAAACTTAAAAGTACATACATTTAGTACATAATATAAGTATGCCAATTGGGACACAGCCGATAATTGAGGTGCTCATTAAGAAAAATGTGACACAGGTGCAGACAATCATGCCGCGTGATCCAGCTAGGTGCAGCAGCTGATGGGAAACGTATTCAAAACCCAAGCGCCAATTCGGTATAACTATGACGTTATTTATTTTACCTACCCACAAATTCTTTTTAATCATTGTTATTTCGCAAAACTTGACACTTTTCACGCTACTTGAAATCCATGTAAAAATAACTTCGAAAACTATGTAAAAGTATGACGTTTGACTTTATAGGGAAATTTTGGTTCCCGCTTCTTGCACGCGGTTTCTTTCGGCAAAAATTTCTGCCGATATTTCTAGAAATCTGTAACAATTTCTTTGAAAATGATCCGCATAACACAGCAGCTAGCATGGATTATGTGAAACTATGGCACTATAAAGAGTTGGGAGTATTATCATACTAACCTTGACTGCCACAAGGAGCTTATCCTGGTCGTGTAAAAGATTGAGATTATAGCATTCAGCCAGGAACACTTTTCCGAAGGCCCCTTCGCCAAGTTCCCGCTTAAGCACAATGTTGTGCCTCTTAATGTGCTGGACAACTACACACACAAAACACACACACTTTTAACATACTTGCAATATCTCCATATTTTCTGATTAGGAAATACAAACTTAATAACCGTAATACTATCCTTTTTTGTACATCACTAACAAGGTCTTAGTTATTGTGTATATATGTTTTTTTTTATGTTTGGTAAAAATACAGAGAGTCCGGTGTCCCCTAGTAGAGTGAGGACAGCATGGAGATAAGAGCAGATTAATCAGCCGTTTAATGTGCTGGGGACAGATAGTGAGAGGACGAGAGAGAGAGAGAGAGAGAGAGAGAGAGAGAGAGAGAGAGAGAGAGAGAGAGAACGTAGATTTATCCATGATGCGATTAAGGAATGCTTTTGAAGAAAAACTAGCCAGTCAGCCGATTACATTAGCGTGGGCTAGATGATGAGGCTGCATCGATCTCCAGTAACTCACTGCACACCATAACCCAATATTAAAAGGAACCAGAGTGGAGAAGGAACAAAGAGACAGAGAGGCTGGTAAAGAGGGAGTGTGTGTATGTCTGTGTGTGTGTGTGTGTGTGTGTGTGTGTGTGTGTGTGTGTAGGAGACAATTGCAAGACTTCTGGACGACTCACAGGTGTCGGATTTGTGCAGGTTGCTATTGCTGCGGAAGTACTGCGGGTTCTCGATGACGGGGATCTTGGTCATGCCGATGATGACGGCGTCTGCGTTCATGTCCGAGGACGACGGCGTGTTCGAGCCGTTCGACACGTGATGGAGAGGACTGGCTGAGTCATCGTCGTTGCTAATGACCGATGAAGGCCCTGAGGTGAAGACGGAGAACAAAAAAATGACTAAATATAGCAAAAATCACTGAAGCCGCTACTGTATAAAACCGGATGTATCGAGTGTCCTGTATGCTTTAATGATAGAGTTGTTTACATTTCCTGGCCTGAAATGTAAAAGAGGCACTTTGAGGACGTTTAAGTGGATGGGGATATTAACATCCATCACGGAATATTTAATGACTTTATTAGTTGGACATAGTTTGTGAGGAAAATATGCGGTTTCTGCTGTAATTTGGGGGGGGGGGGGGGGGCAACATATTCCCAGGGCCCTATTAACTTTATTACCCTTTAACTTCAAACACCAAAGACACATTTAAATGAATAACATCATACATTAGTTTAAAATCCATCCTTCATCCAGACTTGAAATTTATAAAAGTTATGAAATTGGAGAATGAACTAGGTTGCACACGCTGAACCCTCATTTGTGTGGATCTAAAAATAGCTGTTAGTCTACATTCATACACTTCAACTCCATACATGAACAGTAGTGAAATGTATAGATTAAACTGAATTAATCCCAGCTCTCAGTCTCATTCATGCTGAAGCCTAACTCCGGCTTTAATTCACCATGTGTTCATATGTGCCATGTAAATCTGGGGAACATAGCACCATGGGAACATAGATACGCTCCCTTAATGCAATAGCCAGCCTCACAGTAGTAGCATGGCTAAAACCAAAGCAATAAAGCTGGACTAATAAACATAAACTCGCTTAGGTAAAGCTAACTCATGCTAGCGTTCAAAACAAATTACTTTCAGGTATTAGTTTATACAATTCTGTCATTTTGTTTATAGTGTAAAAACATAGACACTTTTTGCTTCAGATGCTAATACAAACGCAAGGCTAGCATATTAGCTCATTTCGACAATGCTAATTATCTCATGCTAGCTTTCAAAACAAATGACTTTCATTTATTAGCTACAATTAGTGGCAGGTTCTGCTTCAGAATGCTAACACTGCTAACATGAGCAAGCTGGATTTATTAGCATAGGCTCATTTAGACAATGCTATCTAATTAATAATATTTTTCAGATAACATTCACTTATTTTATTAGTTTGTTTCTTTTACAATAACAGCTTTTGCAACAGCTAAGTGGTTAGCATTAAAACGAGCAAAGCTGGGAGAAAAAAACAACCCTAGCATGACTGGTTCTTGTTAGCTTGATTAGGCAATGTTGACTAGCTCATTCTAGCTTTTTAATGAAGTTTTAGATTGTTATGTAGTAATGAAAATGTGAAGATTTTCTGCTACAGATGAGCTCATTCAGACACAGCTAACTTATTCATAACAGTTTTTGATTCTTTTGCTATATGATAATATGGACAGTTTCTGCCCAAACGTAATGGCTAGCTTTGAAATAATTAAAAACTTTATTAGTTTAAGAAAACAACAGAAAAGAAAAACAATAGTGACTGGTTATTATAAGCTCAATTAGGCAATGCTAACTAGCTTATAGTAGCTTCCGAATGAAATTGCCCTGCTTAAAAAACAAACAAACAATAGAAACCCTTGTAGAATTTGTAATTGATTCGATGGTTATAATGAGAATTGTATTGGTTTTAATGGAAACTGTAATGGTCCCTGTGGGTCTCTACTGGTAATTTGTTGCCTTCTATTGGTGGCATGTTATGTCTAGTTGGATACCATTAAGGACCAATAATAGTAATGGTAATGGTTTTAATGGTTAACTGATGGTTTGTAATGGTATATGTAGTGGAAACCATTAGAATTTCTGTGATGGTTTATATTGGGGTTTTTTTTTTCCAGCAGGCTGGTTATTATCGTATTGGTATAAAGTATATACACATTTCTTGACAATTTTGATTACAAATTCTATCAATTACTTTTACAGTCTTTTAGAAGCTGTGCTTATGTTCTGTGTACGTAGCACATATGCTGCGAAAATGTTTATTAAAAAGTCCATATTACACATTTTAAACAACTTAAATATAATTGTATGGTAGAGCATGTGCAGACGTAGTAGCTGATATTTGGCTGACATACAGTAAGAATGCAGTGCTTCTTAAAACGAACACGCTACGCTAACTAGATACTACTAGCTATAAAACACTTTCATTTATTAGCTTATTTGTGACTTCTATGTGAATGAAGTGGACAGTTTCTGCTTCAGTGGAGTTGCGGGCATGGCTAAGACAAACAAAACCAGTTAGCATGAGCAATTAGCTCAAAAATGCCTCAAATGAAATTCATTTATTTAAATCATTTTGATTATATATAGAATATAGATTGTGTCAGAGACATTTGCTACAATAAAATGATACCTGGATAAAGTCAATTCAAAGCAGCCGGAACCTGCTTTCAACCTAGCATGAGCTCATTTAGGAAGTGCCAGCTAGCTCATACCAGCTTTACTTCATTATTAGCAACATTATGACAAAGAGTCTACTGTTAAATTAGTTGCTTGTGTTCAAACAGTGCTTTATTTAGAAAGGAATTCCTTCATTGCTGGCTGCAAAGAAGCACAGAGATTAGTACACTGTGTAAAATTTCCCTCGTTCAGGTCCAAGATAAACCACTTGGCTGAAAGCAAAAGGGGAAAGAACGTTTTCTGTCTTCTCTTTTTTCTTTTCCAATTCAGTGGCATTTGAAGGTCTTGGTTATGGTCTATTAATGAGTTGCACATTGCCGCTTGTTTTCAGCACTGATTTTGAAACCTAGCAAAAACAGCTTGTCACATATAAGAATACAAAGGTCTTTTGTCATCATGAAAGTAAAAGACAAAATGCACACAGACACACACACACACATACACACACACACACACGCACACACACACACGCAGAGGAAAATGTGGCCACATAGTCTCATTTGTTCCATGGAAGGACAAGAAGAGTTATGGTCTCTTCAGTCATTGACTTTGTTTTCATTGTTTTCTTTGTCTTTTTTCCACTTTGAATTCTTTTATTACTGATTTATGAATCAACTGAGCCCTTTAGAGTAGACTAGCACATCACTGTCACACATGGTTAACCAGATTTCCTTCAAGGATGTGATCTGACTGTTTTTAGGAAAAAGAAAGAAAAAAAAACAGTAAATCAAGTGGGTCCTCAATGGGTCATTTTGACATTTTGAGCGGCTTAAAAAATGAGCACTTTACCACAGAGTTACAGTTTGAGTATGTGAGTCAATCATTGTTGGATGCATTAAAAAAAAACAAAAAAAAAAAACATCCCTGTTGCTGGCAAAATGAGTAAGAGATTGTGAGAAATGAAGTCAGCTGTTCTGGGAACAGAAGAAGAAAAACAACTCATAAATAACAATTTTCTCCAGGCATTTCTCACAAATACACAGTAGTCATTAAGGAAAAGGGATTTTTTATTTTTGATTCTTTCTTTTAATACACAAAAAGTAAGTGCATGGAAGTTTGTAAGGGCCAGTAAAAATTCTTTTGTACAAGTATTTTTATAAGTACTCACAAAAAATTAAAAGCTAAAACAAAAATTGAAAGCTAAAACAAAAATTAAAAGCGAAATAAAATTAAAACAATGATAAAAAAAAGAAGAAAAAAGTAAATAAAAAAAAGCCTAAAGCCTAACAGTGACCACGAGCTAGAACTGAACTCATGATCACAGTCTTCGAACACTAAGCCATTACTTATATTTACATCAGGCTCTGAACATCCAGCACCATGCCACATACAGTGTAACTTCAAAACAACCCCTTTAAAACTGCAGATGTGTCAACCCGTCCTTAAGCACGCGTCGACAGTGACATTAACAAGAACACATTCTTTGAGCTCTACTCGGTGTGAGATGTTATTCTGTCTGAGACTCCCTCTGGACCAACCTTTCATCAGGTAACTGCACCACAACACTCTAAAGAACGAACTTCACACATATTTCAAGATCCAGACTTCCATCCTATACTCAAGCAATCACCAAGACCCAGAGGACTGTTCTGCTCTGGAATGCAGATGTATTAATGCTGAGGATTTGTGGGAACGCAGAAATAATACTTGTAGAGGTTACAGAAACATAGGCGTAAAAGAGACTAATTTCTCAGTAACCAATGGAAAAATGCAAAGGCTGATGAAAGCAGCATCTTTTTTTTTTGCAGCTTAGTTTGTATGGAATGAAATTAAATCAGTCGTTTGTTAGAACTCCTACATGTGTGAGATTGCATTGGTTTTTAAATGACTATGGTCTATGCAGTTCAAATATGATAATCAAAGAGAAAAGTTTTCCCCCAGTCTTTTTAGGTAATCACTTTCCAGGATATTTTTTTTACGACTTGTCTACTGTATAATTTACTGTAAGTTTCTCTTGTATGTCTCCCGTCCTTAGTTCTTCTTTAGATTCCTAAATAGGTTCTGCTTGAAATTCCTTGAAAGGTTTCTACTTAGATTCTTTAAAATGTTCTACTTCACGTCCTAAATTAGTTCTACTTGCAATTACTAAATTTGTTCTACATAGTAAAATCCCCAGTGATGAATTAAGATCCAGAGTGTTGATTTAACACTTTTACAGTTCATTTGTGTCCAACTGTACATCAAACATTGTAGAGTATTAATTCAACACTGGGGATTTTGCTGTGTCTTCTGAGATTCCTAAGGTCTACTTAATTTCCTAAAAATGTTCTACTCAGTTTCCTAAATTAGTTTTACTTGCGATTCCTTAATTAGCCCTAATTGAGATTCTTAACTAAGTTCTACTCAATTTCCAAAAAAGTCTATGTATCTTTCTAAATTAGTTCTACATGAGATTGCTAAGTTCTACACAATTTCCTAAAAAAAGTTCTATGTAGTTTCCTAAATGAGTTCTACTCGAAATTCCTAAGTTCCATGTAGTTTCCTAAATAAGTTTTACTTAATTTCCTAAAAAGGTTCTATGTAGCTTCCTAAA
This sequence comes from Ictalurus punctatus, assembly GCF_001660625.3. Taxonomy (NCBI): domain Eukaryota; kingdom Metazoa; phylum Chordata; class Actinopteri; order Siluriformes; family Ictaluridae; genus Ictalurus; species Ictalurus punctatus. Next base: position 5,308,098 of record NC_030420.2, on the reverse strand, counting down.
TACGTTCTACTTACTTGACTAAAACTGTTCTACTTATGATTCCTAAATTAGCCGTACTTGAGATTCTTAAGTAAGTTCTACTTAATTTCCTACAAAAAAAATCTATGTAGCTTCCTAAATTAGTTCTACTTGAGATTTGAAAGTTTTAATTAATTTCCTAAAGAGGTTCTATGTAGCTTCCTAAATTAATTCTACTTGAGATTCCTAAATAAGTTCTATACTAAGTTCTAAATAAGTTCTATACTAGATTCTTAAATAAATTCCACTTACAATCCTAAATAAGTGCTAGATGAGATAAAAAAAAAAAGGTCCTAAATGTGAAATTCCTAAATATATTCTACTACCGATTCATAAAAGAAAAAACCTTCTGCTTGAAATTCCTATGTTCTACTCAAGATTCTTGACTCTAAATAAGCTGCTCTTAGCGTCCTGAATAGGTTCTACCTGAGATTCAGGTTTCAAAACTGTTGTAAAGTTCAACATAGAAAATGTATGATTACATCAGAGGGACAAACCATTTAACATCCTTCTATAAGCATGAAGGATTTAAATAGTTTGATATGAATATGCCGTGTCAGTTAAAAATGGTAACATGCTCCAAATGTAATGCAATTTGTTGTGTCAATTTAACATGTTTCCATTATCTCGTTGAATTTCTATATGTTTTAAATGCGTATCTTTTAAATGCAAATGAGCTGTTGCTCCCTGCCCACTTTCCAGAAGAGGGCTGTGTCTTTACAGCTCGTGCTTCGCATACTATGGCAACAACAAATCAGGAGAACCAATATGACTGACACCGTAAAAACCGGTAAATGCAGCCCGATATGTATGAACCAGAGTCGGACTCTGGCAGAAGTAACAACTGTTAGAATGAACCAGGACGTTTCTGAATGGTTACTACATGGTTATGGTTAATACAATCAGAGACAACAGTAACTTTAGCTGCATTAGCCATGGAATCTGCTAACAAGCACATTCGGAAAGGCGATTTGCAAGCATTCACAAAATATAAAGTGCGATACTTACGTCTTCTGGATATGAAGCTGGATCACGAACTGTTGGTACTGATCCCATGCTTGAGAATCAACTTTTTAGCCAATCCTTTTTGTATTGACCCTCGTTCACAAAGCAGTCTGGTATAAAATGATTCGCACGCATACATGAATTTAGCTATTTGGGTCACATTTCCTCCAAGAATAAAACTACTCCACTGCGTCTTCAGTGGCTCTGACGCCGTGAGTACATGAAGACTCTTATGTTCATTCTTAAAGCCAACAACAGAACACTTACAAAGCTTACAAATCGGAGACTTGTTCCTTCTTATCACTGTAGCTGCTCCAGCGCGGAATAAACATGGCGGACTGTGTGCGGCTCACTCAGGGGAGGATCTATGCTAATAGGGCAGAGTCCATGACCAGTCGTGGGCGGGGCCTGTTCCAATGTGATGTCACATTGGAGAGAAAACGAAAACTGCTCATTTTGAGACACTGTTTATGATTTATGGGGAATATTAAAAAAAGGAGTGTGTGGATTTTTACCATTGTAGGGTGGTTGTGTACACACACTGCCAACACACATTTATGTTCAAACACCATGTAAACGTGAATTTTGCATAATAGGTGCTCTTTAAAAGCAAGCAGCTACCCAATGAGCAAGAAGGCAACTTTCTCACGAAAGCAGTCGGATATATATATATAAGAGAAGAAGAACACAACTAAGCATTAGCCATGGTGATATTTGAGCTAGAATTGACAAGCTGTCATGATGCTACATTTCTCTAGATAGCATATGACAGCGCAAAATAATTCCCAGGAAACTAAGTATCCCATTACAGGTGCCTCATGAGAAATATATGATTTCCCAATTTGTCAAATGGGGAGATGGTTTAAATGCTGGTGAACGTTTAGAGCTTGCAAAGTGTTCTCTGTTGGCCTGACAGTTCTCGCCGTAAAAAGAAAAAACTGAATGCAGTAATATATTTTTCCTCATTCATTCTCATCACTGTTTTAGTCAATTAGATTATGTTCCCTGATATTTCCATGAGTTCTGAGCTTCACAACTTTAAGTAAATCCCTCAGACGTTTATTTGAGTGGGAAATAATTTCAGATTGCCAGCCAAACGTGTGGCAATAAACGTGTCGGTGCTGGTTGACGTACAATGTTGAGGCGTGAACTTATCTAGCCCGGTTTTAAAATCAACCTTTTAAAGTGCTGAAATGGCTGAGGAAGGATAAACGGATTTAGTCACGGAATTGCCGATGACGCAATTTTTAGCAAGGATTTTAATGAAAGAAAATTGATGAGTTATAATCATTAGTGGTGATTCGTGCATGGTTGTTGAAAGCCAGTGTCATCTTTTCTTATTTACAGGCAGTTACATGTAAAGCCTTCTAATGTATGATGTTCACACTGTGAGCTATTCAATTAAAAGGCCTTTAACACCCACCTAAGACCTAAAATACTGTTTTGGTGAGTGTTAAGATGATCAGCAAGAACTGCATGAATGATTCAGTACCAGTATGTAGTGGGGTTACTGTAAGTTCTATTATTTCTATTATTTTTCTGTTCTATTTGAATGCATGATACAAAATACTGCAAATGTAAATGTATCATGCAAACCAAAAAAAAAAGCACAAAAGCACTTAAATTAAATGTTTTCTATTTATTCAGAAATACATCTGGGAATGGAGACATGAGGATGGTCATGAGACTCCGGTGATTAGTCTCAATCACTGGTGTGAAATTGGTCATTAAAATAGATTTTAAAAAGTTTGAGCAAAAAAAAGTTTGTTTATTTCAGTGATGTGAGACACAATTTTCAAAACTGTTTAGTTCCCAACTAAGAACAGTTAGTTCCAGTCCGCTACCCTGATTGGCTGAGAGGCAAGAGCGCCTTTATTTCCTGTAGACGCACTGGGACGTGTATCAGTCCGCTTTTATGCAACTGATATTGCATAAAAGTAATATCAGTTCAGATTACCTACGTCCGAATCACAGCCATAACGATATTCAGTGGAACCGCACTCTTCTGTATCGCTTGTCCGATATTGCATAAATAGTCTCTTCTGTACGCTGTAAAAAAAATACAACTAAGTAATAGTTTTCCACGTTTAAAATATCTGTTGTTACAATATGTTCAAGTGGCAAAATTTTAGTCTGATATGTTTTCCTTTCCTGGGTGGATGTGGTGTCATTTCTTGATTACTTTCGGAATGAAATGTGACATCCTGAATTCTGTGAAGATAGATTGGTCAGTTATAAGACGTTAGTATTGTGCGTATGATTTTGCCTCGTGGTTTGCATGACAGGAGGCATACAGAATCTGTCAGCCTTGACCAGCCATCAAATTCAAGCTGATTGATCTTGTCAGATAACTGTATATTTAACTTTCTAAAATGATTTTATTATTGATTTTTGAAAAGAAACGTGTAGAAATTTAACATCGCTGTTTTATCGTTATTACGTATATACCTTATGTAGCTTCTGAAGGGCAAAAAAAAAAATTGTACCCCGTAGGTAGGTACATACGATACATTAAGAGCCAGGGGGGTGTAAACTTTTGAACAGGATGATCGGTGTAAATTGTTTGTATCTTGTCTTCTGGGACACATCTTATTTAGCGTCTGAAGGGCAGTACTAAATGAAGAAAAAAGACCTTTGAACACAATTATAACAATTTACACTGATCATCCTGTTCAAAAGTTTACACCCCTCTGGCTCTTAATGTATCGTGTTACGTCCTTGAGCATCAGTGAATGTTTGCACCTTTCGTAATAGTCGTGTACGAATCACTCAGTTGTCCTCAGTGTGAAAAGATGGATCTCAACATCATATAGCCGCTGCTGGAAAGGGGTCAAATATGCAGAAGATGCTGGAAAAGCATGCATATATATATATATATATATATATATGACTGATTTGAAAAGCTGGTGCAAATCCAAAACAAACTCATTACATAAACTCATTACCCCCCCGGAGTTTGTGATAAATAATGATTAAAAAAAAAAAATTTAAAGCAATGTTCTGTTTGGAGGGAAAACAGTTCAGGTTTCAGTGAAGAGTGGAAAGAAAATGGTGGTTGGGGGTTAAAAAAAGGACATGATGCGAAAGAAAACAGCTGTAAAGGAGAAACAGATCATTATGGATTTTTCACATTTACATAACTGGCAGTTGCAAATTTGTGCCAAACTGTATGAAAAGTTGCCAGTGATGTGAAGAAGGGTGAGGGGTTAACAATTACTTTAGCTTGAAATGTTAGCTTTGTGGTAGATGATAGCTAAGAACACTAATTATTCTTCACAAACCATATTGATAGTCTGCACTACATTATGAAGAGTCATCAATTACTCTGTCACTTTAGTTTCTAAAGTATTCCTGTATTCCCGCATGCAATGTAAACCTGCTGTTAGATTTTTAAGAGGCTTAACATGGCTACAAAAGTCACAGCAGCTCTGCCTGCAGCCTAGCATCTAGACTGCTAGCTCACACGACGTATTTAGGAAAAAAATAAATAAAATAAAGAATGCAACTAGCCATGTGAAATCTTTTGAACTCTCACTAAACATCCTGTAACACACAGAACTTCTTCAACTGAAATATGTTTCTCCATCACAAGGACAGGTCTAGCATTTTGTCAAAGGTGAAAAGGAAGAAAATTGCATTTAAAGATTTCATTCCATCACAGACATTTTTGCTCAGCGCCGTTTAGGTTTCGCAGGTTTTCAGACGTGGCCATGAACGGTGCACACGTGTAATCATGCACTTTAGCTACAAAACTTGCTGTTTATAATGTTAGCTTGTTGAGTTTAATTGAAGAGATTTAATTCAAGTACATTTTGCTGTTTTTATTGCATCAGCGTTTCTCAGTGTCAATGAATGATGGACGTCAAGAACGACATACTGGGTAAGAGCTGTTATTTTCTATCACTTAGCACTAGCTAGCACTTGCTGCAGCACTGAATGTTAGCGTGTGCTGCTAGTTATGAGCTCCTTGTGCTGAGGTTTATGTTTAAGATGTCTAATCAGGTTACTTTTATTGTACAAAGATGCTGCAGTTCATCTTTTTGACAATTTTTGCAGTCTTCCTGCAGTCTACTTTGCTTCGATGACCATCGTTAATAGTGAAATACACGTCCCGTTGTTTGTTTGTTAGCGTGATAACGTGCACTGTAGTGCGTCTCATAGTGTCCTGTTATTTCAGAGCATTTTTTAAACAAGCATGAGGAAAAGAGCACAGTATCGGCCCGATACTCTGGGTTACTCTCTGGGTTACTGGTCGGAAGGTCGGGGTTCAAGCCCCAGCACTGCCAAGCTGCCACTCGGGGCCTTGAGCAAGGCCCTTAAGGCTCTCTGCTCCAGGGGTGCTGTATCATGGCTGACCCTGCGCTCTGACCCCAACTTCCTCACATGCTGGGGTATGTGAAGAAAAGAATTTCATTGTGCTTTAATGTATATGTATCCAATAAACGGTACATATACATTAAATTATATACATATAATGCTGATGATAATGTATATAATCTTTGATAATATCATTATACCTGATACCAGTCAGGTATAGATGCATTCTTAATTTTGCTCAAAATGCAAATGGACTCAAATTTGATTAAAATATGATAAATCATGGTTATGCAATTCAAGATATTACATAATTCTAGACAGAGAATTACACAAGACAAGTAACATCTGAGTGGCAGGCTGAACATTTACATTTACTCAACCGAAAAACGTTTTTATTCAAAACCACTTTCAAACGAGGCAGATTTCAACCAAACCACAGAGCTAAGCAGGTCAGGGTTAAGGGACTTGCCAAAATAGTGGCTCGGGTAGCGCTGGGATTTAAACTCACAACCTTCCACTCACCAAAACCTTAACTCCTGAGCTCTCACTGCCTCTTTATTACACTTTACCAGAATAATATCATCATTAGATCATCAAAGACCTCTAGAATTCAAGAGAAAAAAATCCAACCATAGACAAAGCAGAGCGACTGACGCACTTTATCCCAGGTCTGAAACCCCACGTCGCCAGGGAAATAGATCTCTCTGTATGACACACACACACACACACACAAGGTCACACTATGACATGTGCTATAGGTTTTTGTCTGCATTGAAAATCATTACAAATGCAGTTTATTTGCACAAGGTCAGACTTCAGTCTGTTACACGGGTGAGCGAGAAATGGAGACAGATGAAGTGTTTATTGGGTGAGAAGGGGTCATAACCTAACACACGGCCTGGGGTACTGCGGCCGAACGGAGGTCATGGTGTTGCATTGATCCGCTCAGAGTTCAGGAGATAATTGAACATCAGGCGGCTCCGATGATTAACGATGCCATGTTAGATGGCTTAGTGATTAGCATGCTTGCCTCGCACCGCCGGGGTTTAGGGTTTGAATCCCGGCTCTGCCTTATGTGTGCGGAGATTGCATGTTCTTCCTGTGCTTCAGGGGTTGGCATTTCCAAATTGTCTGTAGTGTGTGAATGTGTGTGTGATTGTGCCCTGCAATGGGTTGGCACTATATCCACGATGTCCCCCACCCTGTACCCCAAGTCCCCTGGGTTAGGCTCCAGGCTCCCCGTGACCCTGTGTAGAATAAGCGGTACAGAAAATGGATGGATGGATGTTATGAACCTTTGTGTCAAGTGACACACATTTAGCTAATTTTGCTGCACGTTAATTTGTTGCAGTCCAAGCTAAGCAGTTGCAGGTAAAGATTCTAGATCAACCTCTCCATATCTGTCAGCGCTCTGGGGCTACATTCCCGGAGAAAAAGGTATTAAACCTGTCACTGGGATGGTACCCACTACTTTTTTACCTATGGCCATTGATTATTTTCTAATAACCGGCACACCCCGTAGTGTTTTACTGCCCTTATACCACAGCTATTTGTCAATGATCGCTCTGTCTTGAAGACTTTCCTGTGGTGGAAAACTTACACTGTACTGACACTAGAGAGATCTTTTTACGAGAGAGCTTTTACCAGAGCTTCACTAAATATTTCTCAACAACTATATATCTAAATAACAACACTTCTCTATAGATATGTTTTTTATTATTATTATTATTATTAAGCTTTAGGCTTATGATTACGTGGAGCGTCGGCCTTACAAGTCTCTGTGAATGAACTGTTACTATAGAAACGATAACTTATTAGCATACAAACTTGTGATTTGAATTACGGCTGTCACTCCTGTTCGAGCTACTGTTACAGAAAATCTGTCAACATATTCTGACCAATTAGAATCGAGAATCAGGTGTACTACATACACTTTAGTGTACCAAAGGAGGACAAACAATGGTGTAATTTTTTTCTGAGAGTTATAGTAGACTACAACGGGCATATGTTTTTCATGTCAAATGCTCCAAATTACAGTCTGTTTATTTAAACCCTTTGCTTGTGCATGTGTGTGTGTGTGTGTGTGTGTGTGTGTGTGTGTGTGTGTGTGTGTGTGTGTGAGAACGTGTGCGTCTGTATCCGGTAAGGAAACCTGACCCCCGCCAACTTTTAAACTCTTGTTTTCTTTGAGCAAGCTGAGAGGAAGTGATATATTGATCGGAGAAGCTAATGAGGGAAGAAGGAGAGAGGGATGGATCAGATGGGAGGGATGAGAGACGACTGGAGACAAGAGAAGAGGGAGGGGGGAATGGACGACCTGTCTTCCGGATTGGATTTCGGTTACACAGCAATACCGCAACTGGGCCCTGTGCTCCAGCTGCTGCCAGGTCAGGACAAGGAAGAGTGAATATTATGTTCCCAAAAATAGCGTAAAGAGATTTTAATGGCTGGCGCTATTTATTTATTTATTTATTTATTTAAAAAAAAAAAAAAAACATCTCTCATTTTCTCCAGTGACAGAAGAACAGCTTTCATTTTCAAATAATGGAGAAGAGCTCTGTCCATTAATCTCACCTTATTCTCTGTTCAAAGGATCCTGACAAAACCATTCTCGAATCTGATTGGTCAGAAGGTGTGGATTGATTGTCTAGAACAGCAGCTCTGACAGAAGTTCATAGTTTATATCAATTGAACCCGTTCTAATGTGTTATCGTTTCTATAGCAACTCATTCACAGGGACTTGTATGGCAGACACTCCACATAATCCACGGCTTTCTGTCATTTCTGTAATGTTTATTTTTTGCGTCATTAATTTCAAGATAGAGAAAAAGGAAAGGTTGGCGAGGCAACAACTCTTTATAGCCTGGACAACGTAAGTAATATCACGTAAACGTACCTTTAAATAAATAAAAATCAGATCTGTTGTCTATTAATAAATTCAACACTGCAATCGTTAGCAAATGTGGCATCAAATGAATAAAACTTGTGCTGTTTTTGGAAAATAGTTAGCTTCAATTTTTAAGAATTATTTTCCTATAACAGCACGCCCAAAGTGTCTCAACTTTCTCTGAAGTTGACCAAGTTTCCCAAAAAACCGTAATAAAGTTAACACTAACTTAACTGGGAGAGAGAGAGCGTTAAATGTGATGCTCGCTCTACCATCTAGTAATGATCACTGGGAATCTATACCATGATCACTAACGCTCGCTGAAAATCATACATCTTACGTTGGAGATAGAAATTACTATCAGTATTAGACCAATATTGGCTTGAAACCATCCATCCGTCCATTTTCTGTGCCACTTATCCTACACAAGGTCGCAGGGGAGCTTGGAGCCTATCCCAGGGAATTCGGGGCACGGGGCAGGGGACAGCCTGGACAGGGGGGATAACCAATCACAGGGTAAAATCACACACACTACGGACAATCCAGAGATGCATGTTTTTGGACTGCAGGAGGAAACCGGAGTACCCGGAGGAAACCCCGAAGCACATACTTAACATAGATTAATAGCATGGACCGTTTTTTATTTTAAGCAAATGATTTGCTGAATGAAAATAATAGCAAACAGGGCAACCTCATCCTCATAGCAATATTGCAATTATTAAATAAATATTCTCAGCTTTGACATTTTTCCCATCTTACCTTTTATTTCCAGTGCATCTGTATTGCATAGGTAGAATTACCACAGACAGGAATGCCAACACATTTCCCTGTACTGAGATAAGATTATTATTGTTGCCCCAACAACTGCCCTAATGACTGCCCTTATGTTTTCTGTTTGGGTTTTTTTTTTTTTTTTTTGGTACAGAGAAACGTCTTCTCCTTTGTAACTGCACAGACACTACAAATGCAAACAGGCTAAGTTAGAAAATTACTGGAGTATTCGTGTAAAGTGAAAAACGGTATATATTTCGTTTCATGATATTAGAAGAAAATAAATTGGTGCATCCTTACTAGTTATCAAATGTTATGGAACATACTGGCTGCAGAAGGCCATGAAAGCCAACATAATTGCAATTGTACACTCAGATCCATGCACAAAGATTTCTAAAGCCAGGCCTCAAAGCGTTTCCTTCCAGAATCTTCCATCATCTCCTCAGGGCCACTCTGGATCCCAAGCCCATCACTCAGTCAGTGAATGTTTACTGCACGGCAGGAAATCCACTCAGGACAGAGTAGAGAAGGCAAAGTTCAGGGAGATACATGAGCGAAAAGCTGACGCAAATCCAAAACAAACTCATTAAGAAACAGCCAGTCTCAGAGTATGCGATTTAAATAAATAAACAAACAAACAAACAAACAAACAGACAAACTGGGATGTATTGCTCTGTTTCAAGGTCAGGTTTCAGTGGAGAGCAAAATGAAAACGGTGTGATGAGATATTAGCATTATACGTGGATATGGTTTAAAAAGTGAAAGAAAATGAGAACGTGTAGATGTAGCAAATGGATCAAGGTGCATTTTTCGTGTTTATATTAATAAAAGCAGAATGATGAACGGTAGGAAAGGACTTTCTCAAGCACTTTTGTAACACTCCATTAGAAGTTCGACCCATGTCGTTTGAGATTCAGTTGACGTTACGACGCTATAGGTGAAGAAGCGCGGAATGAAAGTGCGCCGAAGGAAAAGGTTACGAGAGGGACAGCAATGGCAGCAGAACAAGCGTTCATTCAGATGTTCCTCGCGGCTTCGCAGCCACAGCCTAGCTAAAACATTCCTCAGATTGTTGCTCTCCCATATTTCCACACCATAGAAACGTTCCACAGCTTCAGCCATGTTCGTCCAGGCTCTCGCTTAGGAAACCAGACAGAGAAATGAAGCGCCCAGACATACGCCCTGTCATGTTTACATTTCCCTATCATCATCAACCCCCCCAAATGCACACACAAACACACACTCACTTTTATTCAAGCCTGAACCAACTACAAACAAGGCAGATAGTGAGAGCTGGTGGGTTTTTTTGGGTTTTGTTCCTGTGCAGTGGAAACTGAAAAGGCAGACTTTTTGTTCTTTAGGGGAAAGAGACAGCCAAGGAACTGGAACACCTCGGGATTTAGAAGTAGTGTGTGTGTGTGTGTGTGTGTGTGTGTGTGTCTTGGCATGATGCAAAATGCGAGGAAACGGAAGAGAGGAAATTCTTCCACCTCCACAGTGAGATATGGGACAGAGGGAGAACATTCTGGAAAATTCACTTCTAACCAACTTTCAGTTGAAGTTCCCAAAAACCGGTGGGGGGGAAAAAAAAGTACCAGGCTGTTTCACAATCAGATCTGTGTAACATATTCATGTTTTATTCAACTTTTAAATCTTACCTTTCTTGACAAGTCTTGCATGTTTAAAAAGTTTCAATGTTGGCATTTCTATAATTCGAATAACCACCAAAGTGAACATATGCTGCTGCGTAGTGAAAAACTCTCCATTATAGCCCGATAAATCC